>NC_137500.1:9732500-9870000 GCF_041902795.1 Electrophorus electricus | reverse complement strand
ATATTTGAAAATATCTGAAAAAAATGTTTATTTGTGGGTATAACTGCATTAATATAACCGCTGCCTGAGTTATTTTATTTCTTTTCTCAATTGTTTTAACATTTTGCCTTGCCACAAATCATATATTTATTTATATCTACAATATTATAACCACATTTGTGTTGCTATTCTGGTACTACATTTTTGAAACCTTTGAAATGTAAGATTAATAGTAAAATTGATATAATCAGCAAAATTACATGTACATAAAACTTCAGATTTTTGTCTTTTTATCGCATTAATAATTATTCTATATTTTATGTATTTGACATCTCATTAATATTCTCTTCTGGTTAAAGGTGAGGAAAGAATCAAAACGGCACAACACATTCATGCAGAATCTTAAACCTGAAGGCAATTTGAATTACTTAGTGATTCTGAAATTTCTGATGGCATTAAAATGACATACAAGACAAATGGAACATGGCACGTAAACTTTTTCTCTTGGAAAAAAAAAGCGAAACAAAACAAAAACATTTTATAACAATCTGTAGGAATCCTTAGGAATGTATTAGATGAGGAAATTTTGATACAATGTGCAAAATACTACACATTTTCCATTATTAAGAGGGATTTCCACATTTTTGGTTTGCTTTAATCAGCTAACAGCCATTATAATAAACAAACAGAAAAAACAGGACTTTAGAGTGCAATCGGACACATAAGGACATCCACACGTTAACTTACCCTGTCCAGGGCTTCCAGCATCCAGAGGACCTGCAGGAAGGGCTTGTCAGGAAGCAGTGAGTGGCAGTCCACACTAGCCAAGCAGCCCACTGCTGTGGAGCTCTCTCCTGCATGGCCCGCTCTCCCTGATGCTGGCATGCTGCACTGCCTGGCAAAACCCCACAAACAGCAGAAAGAAAGAAAAACAAATCGGAATGACCAGAGAGAAGAGGGATTTTCTTTAAAAGGTGTGTCTGATTCTTCAGTCTTTTAAAGTCTTTTAAAGAATAAAGTCTTTGAATAGAAATCAAAGTAAAATAAATTAAGAAGATGAAAGAAAAGGTGCGAATAAGTATTTTACTCAGGCTAGCACACTTCCTGGGCATTTTGTAATGAGTCTCAATTCCATGAATTCCATAAATCTACTGAAAGTCTTAAGAAAAAGTGCTTCCTATAAAAATTGTATTTAATTACTTTATTTCTCATGTGAAAACTACTGATTTGGTCATTTTTATGATAGAATTTTATAGCAATAAATTCCTCTGAAAGCCCCTCAAGAGTCGGCAAGGATATAATAATGACAGAGGATATAATGATGACCAAGGAGAGAGGGAGAGGGGGTCAAATAAAACCCCAATCTGCTGTCTAAGGTCATGTTCTCCTAAAAACTCTCTTAAATGACAACAAGTCTCCTATGTGAGGAAGGAGACTCGCCCGGGGCAATATCACCTGCCCCTGAAATGGACATGGAAGAGTCAACCAGCCGAGCCCCACAAACCTGATCTGCCCAACAAAGTTTTCAGTACTTTGTGCCAGTGTCACACATCCTACACATTCACAATAGCAAAAGTAATACTGATCATAGTAATGTCATCTCAATACATCAATTATCAATTTATTGATTTTCACTTATCAAGTAATTAGAAAAGCTTTGCAGTACCTTTAAGAATATTAGACATTATTATATTACTGGATATTAAAATATTAGTCTTCACAAATTAACATTTTCATAAATGGAGCTTACACTGGCATAATTATCTGAATTGTAACAAAATGATAAATTATTGCTATTAAAATAATATAAAAATGAATTAAAAAGGACCTTCTTATATAGTTTTTTTATATATAAAATAACTATATATATATATATATATATATATATATATATATATATATATATATATATATATATATATATATATAGTTATCCAATTTTAAGTAATGCCTGAAACATAGAACATAAAAACATAAAAAGGGCCAATGAAATATGCCAGACAATAAAAAGTGACTATATTTTAAGATAGTATCTGTGTTGTTGTTATGGTACTGCATATAGTTTCAGAACAACTCTGCTAGCACGAAGTATAATGGCAAATGATTTTCAGAGCCTCACTCAAAACACACTTCATTAAAGATCACATTAGAGACTTATAAAAATGATCAGTACCACTGTAATTGATTGGGATGGTTATATATGTGTTAAATAAGTGGCATAAAAGTTATTTTATTAACTGGAATTGCAGGTATGACCAACACAGCAATCTAACAATAAACATAAAAAATACTTTTTGTAGAAATTTCAAAATTATATATATATATAAAAAAAAAAGCAAGAATGTTCTGGCATGACAGGTGGACACATAAATAAACTAAGCAGAAGCTCTATAGGAACACTCTTTCCACACAGACATTGATAATTCCACTTTCCTTTCAAAAGGCAATCAGCAATCCATACTGAATTTCTGTCTTATGTAATAATAATTTGACTTCTTTACAGCATGCACAGTCCTCTTTAATTTCTAAGGTAATTTAATTTGTGGGTTGGGCAGAAATTTTGGCAAGAAATAAAATGCACTGTAATGAAAAGTTTAAGTAAACTGCAGCAGATACAGAGCTCAAAGTATCATAGAAAAAAAAGTATATCAATGCCTTCAATTTCTATCAGCAGTAAGAAAAATGCGTTTATTTTGAGGTTTCCTTTAATTTATCAGAATATATCTTTACATGGTCAATTGAAAGTTTCAAAATATCAGCAGTGTGGAAATATAGTGGTAAGGTGTTAATGTTTTTCACAAATCAGCAGAGTCAACTGAAGCACTGAATGAAGTACCAAAACCATTAAACTGGAATTGGACATGTTGCATCAGAGCTTGGCTCTCCTTCAGCCTGTTTGAAGGGTGCATGTTCCTTCCCTTGGCTGAAAGGCTGGCACAGAGACAGGCACACTGCAGCGCCCCTACCAGGCACAGAGCTCTGGGACGGGGGGCTCCACTCACAGTTCTTTTTCTCTTTAAAAGGTGGTGCACTTGGTGTAGTTTCTCTGTCTCTTTCTTACTGCAGTCTAGACTGAGGGGGGTGGGGTGAACTCTGGATGGTCATGTGTGCCAAGCCCATGACAAAAGGGCCCTTTATGCACAGCGTATGCAGATAGAGCTGCTTCTTTTGTGCACAGACAGCGAGCCCAAGCCAGGGTGGAGGAAGGAGGAGGGAGGAGTGTGGGGTGAGGAAGGGCGTGGGGTGAGGAAAGGCGTGGGGCAAGGGGGGGAGCATGGGTAGAGTGGGGTGGGGGGGTGGGGGCTGAGGTGAGGGGAGAGAGTAAAGAAGATGCAGGCAGACCTGAGATGCAGATTTGAGCTTAAGGACATGGTATTTGCTAGGTGTGTAAGGGCAGGTGTATAGTTTCTAACTTAGCTGCAGTGAAAACTGTTCAAATGAGCAATAGTTTTATCTGTATTGTAAATACAGTGTTAGTAAAAAAAAAAAAAAAATCAAACTGTTTAGAAATTCTACTTTTGAATTATTGAAATATATGTGTCTCAACTGACACTGAACAGAAAATTAATTCATACATGTGCATAAAGACACACACACACACACACACACACACACACACACACACACACACACACACACACACACACACACACACACCTAATTAAATTCACAAAGAGCTAGGGTGATGGTGGTGATTGTGGGTGATTGTCTGAGTGCCTGGGTCTTCTGTGCCAGTGGGAGAGAGGAGTTGGCACAGGTCTCTTTCCGCCATCTTATGCCCAGCTGGCATCACCCTGACAAAAACAGCCCAGTTCCCCAGTGTCATGAATTTGCCTCCATAATGCCTGTGTATATGTGTGTTTAGAATAGGGGCTGCACAAAATATCTTCATTCCAGATGAAGGGTGTGAGAAAGATCAATTTGCAAAAGAGAGACAGACAGAGAGAGAGAAAGAGAAAGAGAGAAAGAGAGAGAGAGAGAAAACTTTCTGGCAAGTTGCACTTTTCCAGGCTGTCTAGATTGACCTATGGACCTTTGTGGCTGGATTCAATGCAAATAGCACTGACATTGCTCCCATTAAATCCTACAGGCTATTCAAATAGGTCTGCAGTGACAAAAGCACCCAGGATAGAGCCACATCTACAGACTGGGTGGACTGGCCAGTAAGAGTTCATCTCCAGCTAAATTAACAGGGTCCATTACAATATCACTATCCCCTTATACTGTCCAAAGTCACAGGTCCAAAAATTCCTGGCAAAAAGAAAGTACAATTGAAAAATATCATGCAAATTGTGAAAAAAGAATGAAAATGAAATAAAAAGAAAAAACAAATTTGTGTTTGAACTTTTCAATGAATGTGCACGTTAATTTCAAAGGTTTACAATCAGAGTGTACAATTTCATTCAAGTTGTTATTTAATGTTGAAGCTAAAATTTGATTTGGTATTCCTCACAAAACAGTATATTCTTCATATTATTTATGTATTAAAACTGATACATGATACATGATACATGCATGTTTTCAACAGGTCAAAGTCAGAGCTTTGAGGAAACACACAAATTTCTAAACATTAAACAAATTTTATCTGACAATTTTACTGAATTTAAAACATTACATTGTTCTACGAGATGTGTTAGCTTTCAATTGTGCACAGTAATGTAGTATTTCAGGTTGCCTTGCGGGCAGGTTGTCAGACAGCCAAAAATCCCAGAATGCCTTGCAAAAGCCCAGCTGTGAAAGTTAACCATTAAGAGGCAGACTTTCCTAACAGCTCCAGACAGTTCCACAGAAACAGTGATTAAAGACATTTCTATGATTCCGCTCTGTACTGTACCATTCTGTAATCTGCCTCTTTGTCTTGATCTGTATTTTCTTCTGATCCAAACATTTTTCTGTAGGCTGCCTAATCATTTTTTTCATCATTTCATGAAATGTGGCAGACAAGCTCTGAATTAGGGAACAGTGCTGTTTTTCTTAACTGGTCCAAACCTTTGGACATGCAGTTTCCTTTAGCCAAGCACTACAATACATTGATTGCAGCTTTTTCTCTGTGAAACCCATCTCCTCATGATTTCAACACTGTAGTCATATGGAAAGTCAAGTGGAAAAGTAGCTAGGCTGTCCAGTGTCCCTTTAAATAGACTATTGTAAGGCTGAGGAGAGAGAGCCATCTGTTAAAGTGATTTGGACATGTACCCTTATACACCTGGTTCATATATCTCTCACTCTTTTTCTCTGAGACCCCAGTCCAGAGAACCCTCCTCCACCCACAACAAATACACTATTCACGAATTTATGCATTTGGTAGACACCTGTGTTAGTAAGGCTGTGTTTTACCAGTGAATAAGAGAACTATGAAACAGAAGAAAGAAACAGGTAAACAGAAAGATGATGAGAGAGAGGAAGATGGACAGAGACATAAGTCACTCTGGTTAAGAGTGCATGCTCAATGCCATAAATGTAAATGCAAATGTAATAATGCTTAATAACCCAGTTGCAGCAGACATTAAAGAGCAAATGGCAAGGGATATAATTCAGATCTTGAAACAGAAAAAAAACTTTTGATTTGCATTAGTTTATAATGTCATTTAATATATTTATTCATTATAAATATCTACATCAGTGATATAGCTTCTGAAAAAATGTCAATAAAACATTAAACTAAACAGGGCAGTGTAATCTATGTGACTACATTGTTTGTGTGACCACTGACCAGATGGACTCTGCAAAGAGAGAGGGTACTGGTGCCATCTGATGGTGTGACTTACACACTGGAGTCGGCGTTGTCCTCATATGCGGGTGCATCAACTATGTCTTACCATCTACATACTTACTTCATAAGATGTCCTTGAAGAACCTCATTAAAAGACGTGGGTGTTCACGAATAGAGACAAGCGTGGGCTAATTGAAACCAATACTGGGACAGTGCTTCAACAGGAAATACCTATTTACCCCAAGAAACAGAATAACAGACCAGCTCCAAAACCATGCATACACCATACTCATTCACTTAGCTGTTCTTCTCCTGAACTGCTCATTCACCAAATCCTTAAACACAAGTCTATCCACTTAAAAAGCACCGTATTAAAAAGCACTGTTGCTGAGCAGGCTTTCAGCGGTGTATGTATAATCAGTATCTATAAATAAATTTATTAATATACATTAAAAACATCTGGTTAATATCCTCCCTTTGGTCTAAACTATGTCATGCATGAATCAGGCAGATAAAGACTTGCACAACTTCTCTGCTGACGTATATAGTATATAGCACAGAAACACCAGCCTGGGCCTCTAAGCTTGTTTTGGCAGCATGCTGAAGTTTGCACAAGTCACACAGATTTAGACACGTTATTAATGGGTGATGCGATTCTCTTAAAATGCAGTGGAACCTGCAAAATGTCATCAAAAGTTTTTAGGAGCATGAGAAAATAACAGTTGATTTGATCAACAATCTGAGAGCAATATAAGAACTATAAAAGAGTAAAGTTGACAAGACAGTTCTGTTCCAGTTTAGACGATCAAACTCCAGGTCTTTGCGCAGCCACATAAATGGCCCCCTTTAAGTTAGTAAGCAGTCTTTACTTTAAACTAGGACCTTCATATTGTTAAACATGTAGCTAAACATGCATCAGCATCCAGGGGCCATGTTAATCCTTTGATGATAAGACTGGGCACTGCTGTACACTGTGCCATCCAGCAAGCAAAATCCATGCCAGTATGGAAGAGTTGTGGACCCACGTATCCATGGCACCAGACAGGTTCTGTCTGGGTCACAGGGTAAATACGAGTTTAATAAATATACATACTATGACACTGATGACCCCTTTAACTAACACACACATACACAAACACATTCACACGCGCACACACACACACAAAAATTACAGACAATAATAAATCCACTGTGACTCCAGTGACTCAAATGATACTCAAGCATGCAGTGAGATACACACCACAGCTCTACATATGCACTCAAGACTAGTGCTGAAGGCGAGGCTTTACTTGACTGGTCATTAATAACTATTCACAGTATGGCACTGATGACCCCTCTACACACGTATGCACACACGCACACACACAGGCACGCATGCACAGCTTTCATAACCATGGACTTGATGCTGTGAGCCAGGCATTAATAAATATGCACACCCTGGCACAGACAAACCCTGTAATACACACTACTGCCCACACAAACTGTCCACAGCATCTTACACAACATCATATAAAGCATTAACAATGATTAAGTAAACATCTATCATGAGAAGCAGAAATATTCCAGACAGTGTCCTCAAAATGGCTACCACACTCAGCTGTTCACTGAAAATATTCAGAGGAAATAAAATTGGAATCTTCTGAAACCCCAAAACAAGTCTGGCTATATTAAGAGGTTACACACAGCAGATGTAATGTGATGACAATGCTCACAATGCTGACTTATTTTTGCTAAAAGCTCAGATCTGCCTGGACTTTTGCTCAGCACTCCGCTCTACTTATAATTCACACTGACTTTAAACCTTTACTGAAAATACATCTATTGAAGACACTGACAGTTAAAACATGACAAAACACTAGAATGTCAACACTATACTCCACATATAGGCAGTAATTACTTCTGAACATTGTGAAAAATATTGCTTTTATTATTATTCAAGCTCTCAAGACCCAGAGTGTGTTGTTCCATAGTGTCAGGATATGGGCTTTCATGAGGAAACTTGACATTTAAAAAAACGTTACGTTTAAGAAGTTCACTGTATAGCAAAAGGGGAAAACAAGCCTGAACATAATGCACTCTTCTGCATGAAAAATGAAGGCAATCGTCAAGACTGCTAGCATAGAATTTCCCAAATGGCTGAAGGAAGGTGCGGGGGCTGGTTCCCTTTTAAACTTCAGAAGCACAGCTCTGACACAGGAGCCCAAAGTCACTGACAGACACAACCACACTGAAAGGCTTGAAATGAATGTTTTGCATTAGGGTTGTTTACATGAAATCAAATCCATTAACCAAAAATCCAAAATAGAATCAGTCACTGGAAACAGGTCCACTACTATAATCACTCACTAGGCGTAGAAATGGTTTACTTGTGATATAGAACTCTGAATGTATATTGAGTTCAGTGAGAGTATATCAAGCTATAATTTGATGTACATAAAATGGCTTTAAAACTTCCTCCAGGTCTGAGCTTCACCACATGGCTATCCTGTCTAAGCATGCTGTGTCCCTTTTTCTCTAGGCCTTCTTAGTTACCCTGCTAACATGAAGAGGAGTGTTTGACATTTCATTACCGAGGTTAACAAAAGCAAAGTGCTGAATAAAGCCGCAGTCGTGCTAGCACTGGCCGTGCTAGCACTGGACACACCTCCTTAAAACTAGGCCATAACGACAGGCTCTGCTCTCACTCCCGCTGAAAATGACTCGTGCCAGAGAATACACGCAATGGGAACGAGAGAAACAGGCACCAGAAGTCAACTGCAGAGCAGTTTTATTTCAAAGCCTCTTTTTAGTGGATTTTCCTTGATATTACTTTCTATAAAAAGTGTCTATGAAATTAGGCTATCAACTGGTTTTGACATTGGCTGCTAGTTTATAAATAGAAACCAAACCATTAGAAGGCAAAGAGGGTGCAGGATTGAAGCTGACCACTAATAGCATGGAACTATCCCAGCAAACAGCAAACCTTCTAGACATTAAAATGACATAAACCAGAAACTTTCCTTTAGATTTCAGCAGCAAAAGCATCAACATGCTGAGTAGCAAAATGGAAGGGTTGTAACAGATTTTCATTCTGCAGGATCTTTGGATCCTTTCTGGAATGATGGAATATACAGCCAAGAAAGTAAAGAAATAAACTTATGGTTAGTTGGCAACATAATGGGAGCAAATTAGGGGCTAATGTGGTCTGAAACCATTATTCAAGTTAGATTACGTTTATGCTCCAAGGAACTTTCAATATGAAAAAAAAAATATATATAAGCTCAAAGTGATTTTAATAATCTATGTCATTTCATCTTAACTGATCACATATATTAATTTACTGACAGGTCCAGTTCCATGATATACAAGTTTAATTCTTAACTACTAGGAGACATTAGTTAATAAATGCAAACTTAAACACCAGATGAAACCACATCACCTTCCTGGCTATTCATACTGTAACACTTTTTTTCAGGTCAAATTCAGGAAGAAGTTTCTGTTTCAACCAACCAGAACCTCTTTAGTAGCAGCATCCATTCCAAAATACAAGAGAAAGCCAAAAGAAGGGTATCTCACCGTTCTCTCATTGGGTGATCAAAGGTCTGAAAAATTCCAGTAAAGACATAATTATTCATCATAATTAGGCAAGTTACCAGTGCAGCGCTGTCATAACTCAGAAAGATACAGGCCAGCTGGTGCCCGAGTCCATTAAGTTCTGATCCAAACCAAGCCAGAACCCGTCCGCTGTCTCAGTGTGCTAGGAGAGCAATCAGTGTTATTGATGAGATGAGGTTAGAGAAAAGAAATAAAAAATCTAATTCTCTCAACCTTTTTTTGGTCTCACTCTGAGTCTATGCCTCTGGTAATTAGTATATGGCTTACTTAAGAAATAATGTGGTTTTGCAGGTTAGTAAATAATTTCTCACAGTAGAACCCGCAGTTGTGAATTAACACAATAATGTGGATTTAAGTTCATCTGGACATACATTAATGCTTGAAGAGTTAATTTAACATTCACTCTTATTCACTGCGACTCATTGTATATCATAGAATATATCACTACACAAGATCTTTTTTAAAATACACTAAACCCTATATATTAACTTAATCTCCAAACTAAAAGCTCAAACAAACACCACTTAAACAAACAAACAAATAAATAAATACACCCATAGACCACAGCTGGGGCAGGTGTAACTGTTCAAAGTTTTGCCAATGCTGTGGTCCTTTGCTGGTGCTCCATCTTAACTCCAAAATAACCTCTTTGCCTCAGACTTCAGAATGGTTTTTACAATGAAACCTGTGCTACATGTCTCTTTATCTAACACCAAGCACATGGATTTCCAATTTAACAACTGATTAAGACGATGGGGTAGTTTACAATGTGGATGTACCAAAATGATCAGAGCATAAAATATAAAATCTCTGAAGTGAGAGATTTACTGCAATATCCAGTAAGCAAAGTAAAATTACTACCATTAAATGAGCACCTACTGTGTATATTCAGAAGCAGTGCAGTTTTGTTTCACTGTTTTGCTTGCTGTGGTTTAACTGCACACACACACACACACACACACACACACACACACACACACACATGTGCGGGTTTAGTAAACTTAAACAGAATTCCACTGAATTTAAATAAAAAATTTTAAATAGCTGTAATGATTGGGTAGAGGGCTTGTATAAAATGTACATTGTAAAGCATAATTCACGACAGTACAGAATATACAAAGGTTCTTGGCTGAGGAACTCAGTATTTGAAATATGCCAAACCTATTTCTACAAAATTGCATTTAGATCAGCTCTTACGCTTTACAACTTTTTCCTCATTGAATGCACTTTATGAAAACCCATAAAACTGAACTGTCTCTCTACATGAGGACCAGGCCCTGTGAGCTACATACAGGGAAACAGCCCAGCTCCCAACAGAATTCTCAACCAAACAGGAAGAAATGGCCAAATCCTAGTGAGATTTGTTTTTATTTGCTTTAAGTACGTGGTTGAGTCAGGAACTGGCTTTTGCCTGCTGTATCTTTAAAGGACCTGAAGTTTTCTTGGCAGTGAAACGAAGAACTGCAAGTTCAGCCAAAATAGACAGTAAAGCAGAGCAGAGAAACATGCCAAAATGCAGGGGCAACTCAGTGCAGGGGCTCATTTTTCCTAAATGATTCACGCTGGAAAGAAAAGCATTCCCCTGTCCTCAGATGAACTCTTTTTTTCTCTCCATCAGCTCTTACAAGGAAACTGTGGGGGAGGGGAGGGAAAAAGGCTCTCTCTCTCTCACACACACACACACACACACACACACACACACACACACACACACACAATTCTCTTCTCTCTGCTATGTCTCTCTCTTTCTCTCTCTCTTTTCTTTCTCACTTGCACACACATTTACACACAAAACCCTACAATACAGATTCTCTGCTCAATTGCTGAACTGGGCTGCATACACAAATGCTTGAAATAGAGCAATAAACACAAATGACACTGAAAGGAATGTAGTTGTACTCACACAGTAAAAAACACTGACATTTAAAAAACCAATCCCTGTAGCAACTTGTTACAGATATAGCATGCACCCATGCACTTGAACAAACACACACATGTACACACACACACAAGCAAGTGGGATATATCCACAATGTATGATTTTATATTCTTAGGAATTTTAGAGACCAGACCAAAACCTACTCAAGTACTGACACTATTCAGTGACATCAAGCTGCAAATTATAATTGACATTATTCAGTGTGTACGTTTTATCTTTAGTGGTAAAGATCAAATATTAAGAGCAATTATGCAGCAAAGTTCAAATCTGGCAGTGCAAAAGACATAAATCAGAAAAATGGATGCTTACAGGGCAAAACAAACAAACAAAATCAAAAAACACTCCCCTAATTAAAGACAACATGTATCCTAGAAACTCATTTAGCTGTACAGTTCTTCTTGGCATTGTGTTTGTACACACAAACATCTATTTTGGGGATTTTTTGTCGGGGGGGGGGGGGGGGGGGGGGGGGTGTGTGGTTCGTGGGTATACAGAAATGAGAAACCTGTACTAGAACAGAAACGTTTTTAGGCAATACCTTTCCTGTCCTGAGCCATCAAACGCCTTCACGGGATTCAAAGGAACTCGTTTCACAGAAAAAAAGACCTATACAGAGTTAATTATATCAATACTGTTCCTTCTTAAAATATTTGTGGATAAACAGACAGTTCACAGAGTTGTACACAGAAACATTTGTAATGATAACTTCAAAGAGTACTTTTTGTTTATTGCAGACAGAATTCAGGGAGCTTTACTATGAATTCAAATATCTCTTTATGTCTTTTTTTCTAAAGAGGTTCCTGATTTGGGGGGTACTAATACTTTTAATCTTAATAACATATTGACATTAAATGTAGAGTCAGTAAGAGCTCACCATACAGGAACAAAGTAGTCTTGCCTCAATCACTGTGGAAATAAAAAACATTTCTGCGCTCAGTCCCCATTGAGAGCCTTTCTTCCTTTACACTATAAACCTGCAACCACTGATAAATATTCATTAAGTTTCAAAAGATGACTGATTTTATTTCAGTCAATAAGTAATATTATTTTAAATACTTCAGTTTGTTTTTACAAGGCACCCTTCAATTACAAGGCACATAGAAAATATTAGATGTTTTCTTTCTATGGATTTTTCAATTTGTGACCAGAAAGTGCAAGAATTGGTTTGTATGTTATGTGGCTTTCAGCTGATAAACTTCTTTGCAATACAAATATGCTTTTTAATGTTTGTTTATCAAGAAACTATCAAGACAATTAACAATCAGGACATTTAACAAGGTGGATGACAGAAATGGATGCTTGATTGAATACTGTATTATACTGAACAATGGTCCGTGATCATTTTTAATAGCACAAATCCAAAAGAGCTCTGTTTTGTCATTTATAACCTAAGATAACTTTAATACTGAAAGACAAATAAAGGTGATTAAGGCAATTAATTTATATCTAGAGCATCGTCTGCTAATACCACAGCCAAATCCACGACGTTGCCAATGATGTTGTCAATGAATAAAATAATTACAGAATCAGATACACAAAACTGCAAAGGTAGCTGAAAAGATAACTAGACTAAAAATAATTCTTATTTAGTATGACAGATACAACTCAAATTGTAATGTAGCCTAGTAATATGTAAGTGAATGGAAGGTGAAAATCCCCAAAGATCAAATGAAAAGATATCAAAAGAAAATATACTGACAAATTTAATAAGTGACTGCATTTAAATCTCCAGGAATTACTACACAACATGAAAAATATCTCTTTCAGGTCAAATACAAATAGTGCTAAACACACCTCTTGCTTTAAAACTGAAATTTAGCTTCCTCAAGTGCCTCTAAAGGTTTTGTTTAAAATAAATAATCCTGGTTAACAATGTTACCCACCTACAGTACATTCTGTAAACCGAGTCTTTATATTGTTTCCTTTCTGAATGTAAAGTTACGGATAGTTAAAAAATAATGACTGATGATTACTTCAGGCTATGCATAATTTTGTAGGCCTACCAAGTGAAATATTTAGAAAAGATACTTTTCCAAAAGAACAAGAGCGGTCGCGTGAGACAGACTCATTAACAATTAGGCTATTTCTCCAGTTCCTTGAAGATGAACAGGATGCAGTAACGTGACAGTGTAGCATTAGATTACAGCAATAAAACAAAAAAACAAAAAATCGCTATGATATTCGCTTAACTATCAAATTAACCACCTTTCATGTAGGCTAGACGAATAACACATATTAGATTTTTACATTTAAAAAGAACTCCCTCAAAATGAACAAATACGACATCCAGAACAGAAAGAAACAAGTAAGGGCAACGACACAAACCTGGAGCTGGTTTAAGACGAACTTTCTCCCGCGTCGCCGATTTCCGTCCCCTCAGTCACTTCGATCTCGTTGTCAGAATCTGCACATGACTGATAACCGGCATATTGCTTTGGTAAACTGTCGAAATACTTTGAACAGCGTCGTTAAGTCCATGTGTTTGCAGCGCTTAATGAACCAAATTCCGCCAAAAAAAATTAAAATAAAATAAACCGCTGTCTAATGGCCAGTATTTTGAATAAGCTTTCATCACGTGCAACACATCTGTGATCCAGCACAGGGAGTGTGAGAGATTGAGTTCAGCGGGGTTTTTATATCTACAATGCGCGACCGTTGAAAATTCAAACGCGGCTTTTTGTTAAGAGGGAACTGTGTTCATAAAAGTGCAACGAAGAGTACCGTCACGATTTCAGCTACAGAAATCTAAGAATTAGAGCCAAGGTTATAAGCTATAACAGTTCTTTACAACACACTGTACACATGACCCATGATCCCGATGATGTTGGGGAAATCTGCTTACATTTTACCTATGAAATTTCAGTCCACTCGTAATCATTTAGGCTAGATAGATAGATAGATAGATAGATAGATAGATAGATAGATAGATGGATAGATAGATAGATAGATAGATAGATAGATATAGCTGTGTGCGCGCGCGCGCGCGCGAACGTGTGTGTGTGTGTGTAAGAAGTAATACTAAAGTGTTATATTTAACCTTCGTAACTGTTATCCTTGATGAACCTGACTGTAGAAGAATAAACGCTAGATAGGGAACTTTTCTGTTTAAGCTGTTTTAATTAGTTCAATATTTTTGTTGAAACCATTGCCAGCAAACGTAATTAATCCCTCCCCCAAGCATTTTATATAAATGTTGTATTAATGGACTGTGATTTTATATGGATATATCAACAAGTAAGTAGGGTTGTCCTCATATAAACTTCTGCATATCCCTTTACAGTTTTAGAGTTGGGTGTCTCATGTCACTGTTGTTGTGTGCCGTGACAGAATAGGACACATGTACCCAATGACCCATGCTGTCTCAGAGACCCAGAAAGGCTCAGGGACAAGCCTAATGAGATTATCCCAGCAGTAGTGTGATGGGATGGGGGTGATGCCTCTCCTCCAATGGCCTGGTCATGTTGCAGGATCAGGAGAAGCTGGCGGCAGCAGATTAACAGCTGAGCTGCCCTTGTGCACTGATATAGGGCCATTTTGTCCTCTCCAAATCCTAATGCCAGTTATTACAAGAGACACTGAAAATATGATTGCATATCACCAAGAATGGGTAGTGCCTACAAAGAGATTAACACTGGGAGCCTTATACTGCTCTCATTTGTTTGTTCATATCTCCTTCAAAGGATAGGGTATTGTTCAGCTTGATTCTGATTTGTTAATGGTTCATCACTCTTTGCAAGAGCACAACATATGTCTTAAACCTAATCTGAGTGAGCACTGCAGTATTGCATCTTTTGTTTCCCTCTGTATCAAATGTATGTAGTACCTTTCTTGATCAAAAATAAAGTTCATCATCCTGTGACTTTGTACACTGGTATTTGTGCTAATTTACACTCATTTATTTCAGGGACACAATGATTAAGTTCATGTTTGTGTTTGGCCCGTATCTGATGGAAAAGTAGCCCTTTCAGCTGCGGCATGTATCCAGTTGTTTCTTGTAGTGGTGAGACCAGATCAAACTTATTGGCATATACAAAGGGAACATTGGAAAAACATGATATGCTGCTTTATGTGAACTCTCTCTCTCTCTCTCTCTCTCTCTCTCTCTCTCTCTCTCTCTTGCTTTCTCTCTCTCTCTCTGTCCTGGATTAAGGTGGATTCTCTACAGCTCACGCTGTCCCTTGCGAATAGATGGAGGGACAACCCAGATTTACAGGCTGTTAAAATCCTCTCTGCAAAAGCAGTTGGTTTCACAGTGGGCATGAGGCAATGGACACCACAGCTGAAGTTCTGCCTCCTCAGTAAGGACGCTACAGAGAGAAGAGACACTCTTCAGAGCTGTCATTGGCTCCTGAAACCTTCCTAAGACATGCCTACACCCTTATACACACTTCAGTCTGCAGTGCCTGCCACTGTCCCTTAGTGCAAATGCTAGAGCTGAAGCTTTTTTTAAAAAAATACACAATATTCAAGATGTTTCAGATTCAGCTGAAATGCAGAGGAGGGATCACTCTCTCTTCCCCTTCTCGCTCTTTCATCTCTCTCCCCAATTATATCTATCTAGCTGTAGATTCATAATTCTTTATTCCTGGAACAGGAATTAAATGGCAACCTTTGAGTTGAAACATGAAGTGCAGGTGGTGATACTTAAATCATACAGTCTTCTCATCTCTGTGAACAGTCTGAAAGAAGATGGGTGATGTATGTTCAAGGGAGGTATGCAATTAAGGGAGCCCCTTTTTCTGAAAGTGTGAACAAAGCCCCTAATGACAAGCAAATGTAAACTGGCGCTGTCAGTGTCTGATGTGAGACAAATTAAATGTTTGCACTGTTTTAATTAAGGTTGAGAATCAAACAGGGCAGTCTATTCCTAGATCATCAGTGCATTATTCATGAGGGATAGAATCTGCCTTCTGTCTATGTTCATGTGGTACTTGCTTAGAGTAAATGTTAAAAACATCCTTGAAAAGTAGCTTCAAATCAGTGTAAAGTGTAAATTTCACCAGCACCTCAGCAGTGAGCAATTTTCTGTTAGTGTGATCTATGACTGAGCAGTTAGGCATTGTGTCCAAATGGATAAGTAGTTTTGACAGAATGAGAAAAAATGAGTTATGAGAGAAGCATTAGTTACACTCAGTTGTCAAGGGCAACGGCCAGTCCACCTAGACTCGTGGGGCATTTTGCTGGCCTGAGCATAGTGCATCTGGATTTTGTGTTGTGCAATGTTCACATTCAGCAGGTAAAACAAACAATGCTACCAAGTACCTAATAAGGTGTACAGCCAGCTTTTGCCTTTTGTGTAATACTGAACTGTGTTAAATGTTATGAGTGTATAGTGGGAAATCATACAATTATTCAAGAAGAAATCCTCTAGTTATTTGACTTTTAAAGTAAGTGGAAATCTAATTTCCACCAAGTGCTTCAGAACATCCTATAAAATTCCAATGATAATGTTAAGATCTGGTCACTGCAGAAGCCATCGAAAAGTGTGTAGGGAACTCATGAAACCACTCAAAGCTTTGTTAAGCACTGTGTATGGGACTTTATAGTCTTGGAATATGAGAACATGATGGGAGAACAGTGTTTGCACCTGGTCCTCATGTCTACTGTGTTTATAATCATGCAAAGCAATCATCAGACTTAACAAATCCCATGAGATGATTCCACACCATTATGGATCCACCACCGTACAGAGCTATGAGCTGATGGGATCCTTTTGCTTTGACCAAACATAAACACACTTTTTCCAGATGTAGGAAGCATATTACATCAGACCTTCTTACTCTTTTCTTTTGTGAGACATCCAGGTTTTCCTCTTCACATCTGGCAGCTTTGGCTCTGGGCATTTTGGCTGTTAGCCAGTGTGAAGTGCACGATATGAAATTTTTGTCAAGCCTGGGTCACAGACTAGTTTTTCAAGCCATCATTTTATCATGTCTAGCTATCCAATAAAGTGTCCATCAGCCACTGAGCATGGACTTTCAACCCCTGTTCCTCTTTGTCAGTGCAGGTTGTCTGTGTTTGATATTTATTTTTCGTGATCTCTGAGAATTTTACTAAAACAATCTTTCTGTGACCAGTACACTTGCAGTATGCCTGACTGGCCTCTTTGGAATTGTTAGCTGATTTATGTTGTGCTGAAAGGTCAACTATCAGTGAAAAGAACAGATACCACCTTTATAACTAAACCTATACTACTATACCAGGCATTCAGCCTACACTTGATCATTTAGTGTCATACCTAGTCATGCCAGTAGTTTTAATGCTGAAGCTGGTTTCCAACATTGTCAGTGAGTAACATTCTGCCCCCTGGTGCTAAGAAATGTTACGTAGTCTATATCTGGTAAATTGATATGGAACATGCTTCTACACACATTCCACTGGGCTCTTATCAAATTTAACACACTGAGACCACAAGCCACTGCAATATAAGATGGCGCCAGAGAAGATATGCACAGGCTCCCTTTGTTTGCCAGTGTCAAAGGGCATTCTGCAGTGCAGTGAGTTGTGTACTGTTATAGAACACTGCCCTCTAGTGGTACTTTTAAATCTTCACTTGACCTTGAGGCAAAAGTCTAGTATTGATTATATAATAATATATATTTAAAAGTACATTAATGAACATCTCTGGAAAGTAATGTTCTTAAATTCCCCTCCTTTACATTATGTAATAATATGCCAAAAACCTGCAACATTTTAGTGCATAGTACTGTAGAATGTAAATTAAGCAAATATAAAACTCTCATTTAATGACGTTCACTGATGGATATGAACATAAAACAATATTGTCATTCTCTTTCAGTAGGACTTCACAATGATTTTTAAAGCTCTGTCTCCATCTTCTGGAGATGGTTAGTATTATCTTTATAGAGGAAAAAATGTTTGAGTCTCCTGATTTTGCACTGATTTACACTCACTGGACCCTTTATTAGTAACACCTGTACACCTGATCATTAATGGAATTTTACAAATGTGGTAGCAGTGCCATGCATAATATCATGCACAATCAGCTCAAGAGCTTCAGTTAACATTCATATCAAATATCAGAATGGGTGATTCTGATCTGAGTGGCATGCTGCTGGTGCTGTTGGGAATGGTTTGAGTAATTCAGAAATGATTTATTTCTTTGGGATTTCTTGCACAGCAGAGTCTCTAGAGTCTACACAGAATGGGGTGAAAAATAAAAAATTCCCAAGTGGCAGTTTGGCAGGTAGTAATGCCTTATTGATAGGGTTAGTGGAGAATAGCCAGACTGGTTTGAAAGGACTGCAAGGTTACAGTGATCTTTAGATCTGTGGAGAGCTGAAAAGCATCTCTGAATGTACAGCATGTTGAGCTTTGAGATGGATGATTTGCAACAGCAGAAGAGCACATCAGGTTCCTCTCCTGTCAGCCAAAAACATGAATCGGAGGGTACAGTAGGCCCAGGCTCCCTAAAAAATGAAAATTGTTATTGGTTTGCTGAATTTCTATTTCAGCTCTAACATGCAAATGGAAGCATAAGAATTTGTTATAAATAACATATTTTTCTTCGCACATGTTGAGCCCCGTAATACCAATCAAAAATCACTGAATCACCGAGCCCATGAGTAATATGGTCACAATTTATCCATTTTGTAATGGCTGCTTCAAGCATGATGGTGCACCATGTCACAAAGCATGAGTCATGTCAAACTGGTTCCATGAGAATGATCATGAAATCAGTGAACTTCAGTGGCTTCCTCAGTCAACAGATCTGAATCCAACAGAGTACCATTGGATGTGAAATATCAGGAGATTCACACCATTAATATACAGCTGTCAAATCAGCAGGCATTACATGATGCAGTCATGTCAATATAAACCAAACTCTCAAAGGTATGTTTCTAAAAGTCTGTGGAGTCCATACCTTTACATCACTTGCAAGTATACTGTATGGACACCATGGAATAAATGTTATGATTTAAACATCTACTTTTTCATATATAAACTGGTTCCTCCTCCTACTAATTCAGAAGCACTTTGCTTGCACAGCTGATGAAGGACCTCTGTCCTCAGAGAAACATCCTGTTTCTCTTTAAACCAATTTTTAACATCTGTCTCTCAGTTGCAGTTTGTAATATATGTCTCTCCTCTGGAACTGGTAAGCTTTTCATTTGGAAACTGTGATAGCAAGCAGATGATTTGAGGCTTTTATGATAAACCTCATAATGACTTCTGCACTAATGAGTGATCAAGGGAATGCATTGTCTGCAGACAAATCTGAAATTTTCCAGGCATCTGGGAATTCCATCACGTTTCTGTAAACAGATGATTCCTATTTGTTAAATGGAAAATGCTCAGTTGGGACCAGAATTTGGGCTGGCACAAACCACTGGACTTCAGAAATGTTTAAAATTTTTCGTATGTCGCCACTCCTAATTCCAAGATTGGTCTTGACCATGGCCAAAGAGACCATTTTGACCAAAAACAAATAAATTCTGTGAGAAGAACATGCACACCCAGCCAAAATGTAGCATGCTTAAAACTCCAATCTCATCCGTTTTTGTTACAAGAAATAAAAATAGCTCATACTGAATTTTAATGTAACACTTGTGTAGTACTTTAGAACCATAAGGTTTATAAAGGACTGTAAATATGAGTAAAGTTCTCTATGGTGCACTAAAGTGAGTGCATTTGAAATAGACCCAATGACCCATTTCAGAGTGATAGCACCATGAGGCCCTTGTGGCTCCAGACACTAAAATAATTTGTTGCCCAGTGGTCAAGAAATCAGGGCCTGTGCTGTGACTAATGACTTTTGCACGTGAATGTGGTTTAATTGTTTATAAATCCTCTAGTGTGTCATATGAGCTGAAACAAGGCTGAACTCATCATACATATGGTAAATCTAAACCCAACTCAAAGCTCTTGTGTTTGCAAAACAGTACTTTATTGACAGGGCTGAAAATGTCATTGTCAACCATGTCAACGATGAAGTCATGGTCTCATCTCATCTGGTAGAAGATGAACAAACATACACACACACACCACGCACAGACAACTCTGAAAGCTGTTGTCATTTAGGTCATGGAGGCCTGTCGGCAGACTGCAGAGAAGAGCCACATAAACTGGGAAAAATGACAGACGCAAAAGAGAGGGCTGCCCTCCCCACCATGTGAAAACACAAAGTGCCAGCAAGTGCTGGTTTGGCTGGAGCCAATTGTCACTTTGAGTGTATGGGGTTGGTGGTGCTCTGTGTCAGCCCTTAGAGACACTGATCTGGTTTGAGTTTAGCTCCTGTTCTGATAAAGCTGCTTAGGTGCCAACCCTAAGGTCCCTTTACTGTTTAGTGCTCTCCTTCCTCAGAAGGAAGGCAGGAGGAAATGAAGGAATTTTTTTCTCCATTCATCATTTGCTGTCACTTTTCCATGGAAGTGAGCCTCTACGTGATGTCCCATTACTGACACTAAGCAACATACGGATTTTTTCATCCGTGTTCAGTAAAGGCATGTGGCTTTATGCAAACACCCTGATGGAATCTCTTATGTCCAATGATGATGATGACAGATGTCACTTGTATATTTAAAAATTTACTCTTTAACATATGTGCCTTGTCAGTGCATGTGGGTTTGTTTGAACAATGTTTTCCTCAAGCTGTTACTTCATTCTTATATGAAACATTTTGAAGTGCATAAGGTCAACTGACAGTAGGATAGAAGATGTGCAGAGCATGTTATGAGTGCTTAGCAGTGGCAAGCAGTTCTAGAGAGCTATGATCAACAGATCTTTGTGTGAGGCCGATGTAAGGGAGCCTGACAGAGCCAAAACAAAGATGAGCAGTGTTTGACAAGGTGCTCTCAGCCAGACCAGAGCATAGAGCAGAATCCACATGTGTCAAGTCTATGAAACCCAACAGAGCTGAGCTAGTTTTGTGCACATACGGTATTTATTCCCACATGAATGGCCACAACTGATATTAGATCAGCAGTATCATGCTAGACAATTGGATCAGTAAGACCCATAGACTGCATAGGAGACACAGGACAGTTACAGTGGCTGAGGCCCAAGATGAATGGGGTGTAAATCTAACAAGTGTAAAAATATTTTGATGTTTCACCACAAGGTAAACCCACTGTTATAGTACCACCTATCGGGTCAAAGTCGTTCTGTGACTACTGCACCGCACTTTGGTAGATAGAAACTCTGAATCCGTTTACTCTTGGTTCACTGTGCAGTGCTGTGGCTAAACCTTGACCGCAATGAATAACGTCTGTGAAATTATTGTATCATAATACAGTAATAGCCTATAGCTCCAACTGCCCTGATACGACTAATGAAGTTTCCGTTTTACTATAATACCACATATTAATCTTCAAGTAAAACTGCACACATAGAAGGGACTGCCAAGCCACAGGCTGACTGAAGTAGTGAGTGAGAAGCCGACAGGCTATTGATACTGATATTCTTTGCTGTTTGAAAGAAACTTGTCTGGTGGCCAAAAGCCCTGTCCGCAGTCTAATGTGCCCATCTACACTTACAAAGGATGCTATGCTAGAGGATGGGGACTGAAACTGCCAAACTGAATGTAATCTAAACACTGAATAGATAAATAAAGAGAGGTTGCAAGGGTGAGATGTCAATAAGAGAAACTTGTTCCAGGACCTGTGCATGTGTATGTGACAAAAGAAACAATAACACAATCACAGAAATAAAGCAGGTTTGTTTGCTCTCTGTATTCAAGACATACTCAACAGAGATTTGCTCTTAAATTTGCTGTCTGGGATTTATTGTATTAAAAACTATGCAATAAAGAGAAGCAAGGATTTAACCATGTAAATACACACAGACAGCAAAATGGCTACTTTTAAAAATTGTCTTTTTTCCTAAGACATTTTGTCTAAATATGTACACTCGCCACCACACACACACCCCAAAGGGTTTTTATTTAAAACGTTTCTTCAGTTTCTAGTTTCTTTGTCCAGTCACTAGTAGTGTATATGAAATATGTGTTTGAGTGACACAGAGAGAGAGAGAGTGAAACATTCTTCTATAAGTAAGGCCTCTCATTTGATAAATGAACATTCATGATCTCTTACTCAATAAGCTTCCCATGGATAAACACACTGCATGTTTCTCAAAGGAAATATATTAAATATCTATATTTACTCTTCCTTTTTCACTATATGACATGAAACTGCCTTGTTTTTTTCCTTATATCTATCTGAATTTACTCAGCAGCAGTTACAAAGTCTTGATGTGAACAATCTGAAATTAAATTCTGTTTCCCTGTGACACATCATAACGTCTGTGTCATATCTGCTATAAGCCTTTAAGATATGTTAATAATAATAACACAAATTTTGACTTCTTAATATAACATTTAATTGCACTGATGGGTGCAATGAAATGTCCACATGTTGA
Organism: Electrophorus electricus; assembly: GCF_041902795.1. Classification (NCBI taxonomy): domain Eukaryota; kingdom Metazoa; phylum Chordata; class Actinopteri; order Gymnotiformes; family Gymnotidae; genus Electrophorus; species Electrophorus electricus. The sequence continues at coordinate 9,847,396 of NC_137500.1, read as the reverse complement.
ATATGTTTTTGATTTGCATCTGTACTGGGGTAACTGAAGTGGGCCCATTGAACACACAATTGACTGATCTAGGCTTTCTCAAAAACTCACACATGGGACACATGCATCTTTACCAGCATATTCCAATTTACATGATAGAAAATTAAAATATGTCAACAATTTTGTTAATGATTTTAATATTTATAAAGAAATCTGTTTATGACATCTCTGGACAGATAGTGAGACGTGAGTACAAGGAAGTAGAGGGGTTTTAATAACAGAAAAGCAAAACAAGGAAAGAAAGCAACTAATAAAACTAGGCAGATGCGACGATTTCAGCTGAAAAAAAAATCTCTTAGATGGGACACGTGTTAGTCTGCAGCAGGCTAATGTAAAACGTCTGGAATGAGGACCTGCAGGAATAAATAGGGCAAGAGAAACAAGGCATGGGTGATTGTGTTCTGGGAAGAGTTCAGGCGCTATATGCGCAGGAGCTAGTTTGGCTGGGTGCTGACTGGAGCATGACAGTAATCACTCCAGGGCCCCTCCAAGGCCCTGGGGTGAAGTTTTCTACTGGGACTTGTCCTACCATCTTTAGTGGCCCTTCACACTTAGTCTCACGGCTGGTACAGAGGTGTCTCTCCCAGATGTTGATCAACATTTCTCTTGTATGTAATGATGGCTGCATGCCGATGGTGATGTGTATCCTCCCATGTCTTCCGGCTCTGTGAACCTCCCTCATCAGCTGGGTGATTGGAGGTTTGAGCATTGCAAGGATATAGTGAAAGCTGGAATTCCAGAATGCACTCAAATGGGGTAAATGTGGTGGATGTGTGGTCCAAGGAGTTCTGGTCATATTTTGCCCAGGGCAGGAAGGTGCTCCAGGTGAATGGGTGAGGGTGGTAATAGAGCCACACAAATTTGACAAGCTCCTGGTTGACTCACTCCGCCTGACAGTTGGATTGCTGGTGGTAGACAGAGGTGAGGCTGACTATTACATTGAGCTTGCCACACCTGTCATGTAACCTGTACCCCTGATCTAAGATGATATCCTCTGGCAGCCCGATTTGCCAGAAGACATGGGTGAAAAAGCAGGCACTGTGGAGAGAGTAGGGAGAAGCACAAACTGGACCATGGGGAGTATTGTGGTAAGTATGGTGTTGTTATTTTCTGAGGCCAGGAGATTGGTGATAAAGTCAACAGTGATGTGTGAACACAGTCTCTCTGGGGTTGTTAATGGTGTCAATTTTCCTGCAGGAGGGGTGTTGTGTCTTGCTTTAAGAACAGGCAACACATGATATGATGTACCTCATGATATCCATCTGCATGGATGGCCACTAATAGTGTGCTGACAGCAGTTGACCCATGCATGTTGATTCTGGGTGATCTGATCCTAGGGAGGTATGAGCCCAGGTGATGAGGGCAGAATGAAACTGAGCTTGCAAATATAGTTTGCAGGTATGGCAGAGGTAGATTGCACAATCACCTAAGCCAATCCACATCTCCAGGAAGAGGGCAGGATGGGCTCCTGGCATGTTGGGCTGGCCTCCATGCTGATTTGGTGTGAGAGGTCATCTGCCCTTCTGTTTTTGGAATCTGGCCTGTAAGTGATAGAAAAGATAAAGTGGGAGAAGAACACTGACCACCTGGTTTGTCTGATGTTGAGCCTGTTTGTGCTCTTCAGGTACTGCAGATTGTGGTGGACCATGAAGCGATGCTGGGTGCCCTTGAGCCAGTTGCTCCACTGTTTAAATACTAGCTTCACAGATATGATCTCTCAATCTCCCACTCTGTAATTTCTCTCTGTCAGAGTGAGTTTCTTTTTGTAGAAGGTGACCGGCCTCATGTTGGGGTTCAGCCCTGTCCGTTGCAACAAGATTGCTCCCACCCTGATGTCAGAGGTGTCCACTTCTTCAGTGAACTAGTTGGTGGAAGACGGAGGCTATAGTGAAGTCAGTCTAGAGTGTGGTTAAGGCCACTTCTGCTGTAGAACAGGGGCTGGGTGAGGGAAATAAAGGAGCCACTAGATTCATGGCACGTCTGGGGTCATGACCACTGCATCACTGGCTTAATCTTACTGGTCTGCATCTGTATGCAGGCCTCACTGATGTTATAGTCAAGGAAATTAACCCGGTGCAGATGGATTTTGGACTTCTCCAGCTTGCAATATAAATTATTGAGCAGGAGAGTGCTGAGGACCTGCTGTACATTGTGGATATGTTGGTCTAGGGAGGAAGAATATATTAGAATGTTGTTGATATAAGTGACAAAGGACCTACTGAAATATTCCCATAAGACCTAATTAATGAACACCTGGAAAACATAGGGGGTGGTTGCTAGGCCATATGGAAGAACCACATTCTCATAAAGACCAGAGGTCTGAAAACAGTATTCAATTCGTCCTCATCCCTGATACATATATCAGATTATAGATTTGGTGATTATCACATGCCTGTCTGCTGCTCTAGAGCCACTGGGACCAGAGGCAGGGGGTGTGGGTACTTCCAAGAGGGAAGTTCCAATCTGCACAGGGACAGAGGCCACTGTACTTCTTTATGAAGAAAACACTGGGAAAGGCAGGAGAAGTGGAGGGGCTGATGTAGTCCTGGGCCAGGGCCTTCTGTATTTATTGTTCCATGATCTATTGTTCTTCTCCAGGGACAGGGGATAGACTCGACACCTAGGTGCTTTCTACTAACTTAATAGTTAGGTGGCAAATGGGTGGCTTTGGTAAGAGAGAAAACATCAGCCAGGTTTTGGTTTGGCATGGGGACAGCTATATTAGAATGGAGCTGAACCAGAGTGGCTAAACCAGAGACTCAAGGCAATGGGAATGACAGAAGGAGGACCAACAGAGTATCGGAATCAAGGCAGAGATGAATGGGTTATGTAACTGAAACCAGGGAAGACCTAGGGTAATGGCACATGTTGGGGAGTCAGTGAGAAGGAATGACATGCACTCTTTGTGCAGCGGTCTAGTCTGTAGACCTAGCAGAGAAGTCTGGTATGCGACATGCCCTCTCTCCACAGGACTCCCAGCCAGTGCACACACAGCAATGGAATTAGGCAGTGGTAGTACCTCCAGTCCAAAGTCTCTGGCCAGCCCATTGTCCATAAAGCCCCCTGCAGCTTTGGAATCCACTAGGACTGTGACAAGAAAGGGAAATGCTCATGCTGGTGTGTGCGACTCACGTGGATGGGACTGAGACTGCAGAGTAGCATGTTTCTCCTACAAGGGGCACTGAATGGTGTGGTTGACAAGTTCATCCAGGAACCTCGCCTCTTCACGGCATGTCAGCTCAGCTTGGAGATCCTTTCTCAGTCCCTCCACAAATGCATCCATAAGGGCCTCTTCATTCCAATGTGTGGTGACTGCCATGGTACATATAAATATAAAGTAAAAAATATCTAAAACAAAATATAACATTGGACTAAGCTCTTGTGACCCTTAAGGTCACCATCACTAATGCAGAAGTTGCAGAACTGAGAGATTGCCTAACCAACTGTGTGGAGGCATTCTAGGCACAGATATGCCAGCTCCTGTTCCTGGCGACTGATCATGGAGCCCTGCAAGTTGAGTGCCTTTGTGAGCCACAGCTCACTTGCTGCACTCCTTTTGTTAGGCGTCACATTCTGTGACATCTCTAGACAGACAGAGAGTGAGACGGGGGTGCCAGAGCATGAGCAGTTTTTAATAACAGAAAACTAAAACAAAGAATAGAAAACAACTAAGAGAATAAGGCAGATGTGACAACTTAAGATGAGAAACATCTCTTGGACATGGCATGTGTTAGTTAGTCTGAAGCAGACAAATGCGAAAAATCAGGGCTAATGACCTGCAGTAATAAATAGCACTAGAGAAACAAGGGACAGGTGAAAGTAATAATATTAATAGGTGGGTGATTGTGAGCTGAGGAGTGATTAGGGGCTGTGATTGGTGGATGTGTGGGAGCTGGTTTGGCTACGTGCCGACCAGGGCGTACCACTTTTTGATCATGTGTGTTGTTAAATGGACGATCCTGGTTTAGCACTGATGGCCTAACAATGAAATTTGCAGTAATAAAATAATATTTCAGTGGGTAATAAACATTTGCAGATGATAGAGAGTGACACTCACTGCATGCTAACATAACATGGGTTAGCATGAAATTGGATGAAATATGGATTAAATTGGTCTCTTATACTGGAATAGCTGTATGAAAAAGCTATCCCTACACTGCATTTAATCTTACTCTTCATTGGAAACCACTGATGCGCTATTGGAAATTTTGAGCTTCAGTATTTGGCAGAAAGATTGTTGAGTCTAATCATACAGTACATGTAACTTTTAATTTGTGCATAAGGACCTAATCATTCATTAGAATATATGGTGTAGAATATAGGATAAAAAAAGATAAAAATGCATGGTCATAAACAAGTCTTTTGTAGCCTTGTGTATGTGTTTGTTTGTTTTTTGTTTTTTTTTTTGTGTGTGTGTGTGTGTGTGTGTGTGTGTGTGTGTGTGTGTGTGTGTGTGTGTGTGTATACCACTACAGTACATTTAGCTGGCTTGTATGTGGTCTGTCTGTTAACAGACCTGCCTTCTAGTTCAGTGGCTTGGAACTCAATCCATTCATTCAGCGCTTATCTCTACTTCTCCTGTGTTCTCCCACTCTGGATCACATACACTGTACAGAGGGCCATTTTGTCTCTGATACAGTACGGGGTGTACTCAGAAACAACTGAGAGTTTTGAGGTTCTGTCACCAAGTTCCTGGCACAGTAACCAGACAGGAGGAGCCAGAAATCCTCCATTCAGAGATAAAGAGGTACACTGGAGTTCAAGTCTGGATGTTTGAAGCCACAGAGCTGTTCTAATCAATGTATCTGAGTGGGGCTTGGCATGGCGTCACAAGTCCTGCTGCAGAAGGGTAAATCAATACAGATGTCCGAAGTTGCCTGTGAGGTCACTCGAGCAGGAAAAAACACTCACTTGACAAGCTGGCCGAGGTCCCTAGTGCAAACTAAAACAGCAACACAGCAAATTAGCATTTAAAGGACTTTCTGTGACTAAAAACACAGCTCCTCTACAGACTCTTATTGAATCTTTATCCAAGTAGACAAAATGTGGCACTGGGTTCAGAACTTTGGAAAACCTGTTTTCCATCAAAAAGGCATGGTGCAGCATTTAGCTCTGGAGCAATCAACCAGACGAGAAGTAATAGTACACATACCACTGATATGCATCTGCATATGTAACTGGCCCACAAGCCCCAGTAGTATGTAAAACATGACTGCGCATTAAATGAGTCAAATGCAGTGGTGCATGACTGATAGTCTAGATTCATATTCTGTCATATCAGGTTCATAAGACTTTGTTACAAGCTGATCTGGGAACTTCCTTCATTTCCTAAAATATTTCAACCAGTCTATGACAAAAGATGCAAAGCTTTACCAGAGGAACATATTTCAGAACACTATACTGTTGCTGATGTGACACTTGTCTTCTCTGCTGAAAGAACAAACTCTTAAATACCATTAATGGACATTACATTTCTTGAGAAGGAATTAATTCTATTAACTATTTTGCCATAATTATGCCATCAAATGAGTACTGCCATCAAATGAGTACTTTTAAAAAATTAAAGTCTATTTGTGCCAAAACAAAAAAATGAGTATATAAAAGATGTATGGGGATTATGTATGAATAAGAAATGGATGAAGAATTGAATGATTCTTAACCAGAAAATGGAAAAATCAACTGCTCAGGCTGAGGTGTTCTACATTATGTCACAGAAGGACTATAGGGGCTCTGAGGTATTCCACTCTATGACACAGAAAGACTCTGAGGTGGGGACGCCCAAGGCCTGTAGCATGAGTGTAGATGTGGCAGATCCAGACGGCTCTCCTTGGTTTGGCATGCTTGATAAATCCATTTCCCTGGCCTGGAGTGGCCATCATTCCAGCTGAATGAGCTCCCACACAAACACAGCTATGCCCAGTGGCTTCTCTTATTTAGCTTTTGGTCAAGACTACTTAATAATATTTAAAAAGACAGGAAGACATATCTCCTATAGCATGGCCAGCATTAAAGCTGGCCACTTTTCCCCCTTCTCTTCTCCGCAGTGCAAGGAAGAAGAAAGATGAGAGTAGATGGAAAGAATTAGATGCTATTTTGAATTTGAGCAAATTATTTTAAGGATATGTATTGACAATGGGTTTATGCCACTGCAGGAATAATATTTTAGTGTGCAGAAGTAGATGTATTTGGTTATTGAAGGCAAAATTGCAGTGAGAGTAGACCTACATTTCATTTATATTTATAGCATTTAACAAATTCTCTTATCCAGAAAGACTAATAAAAGTGCTTTAGTTGTCTTCTCAGAAAAGTATCCCTAGCTAGCACGAGTAAGTTAAGTCCAAAACTACCCTTAAACTGAAATGCTGCCAGAAAAAGAGTCCGCGCTGAGACCTAGAGATAAAATACACTACAATACTATAAAAGACAAAACAGGTATGCTTGTTTATGTTCCAGTATTTAAACACTTCCAGGACTTTCTGCCGATGATGCAACTGGATATATGGTTTCCAGTCAGACTCGTCAAAGAAATGATGGACTCTCTGTCATTCCACTGTTACAATGCACATGTGTTCATCCCTAATTGCTTATCTTCTTATTATCTAGTTAATAACTCCAGGGATAATTATTTAGTGTCTACTGTGAACTATTCAGTAACTAGATTAAAACTAATATGAAAGGTGTGCAATTACAAGAGGTAGGTATGAGAGTCTGGTCACACCAGCAAGTCCTTAAAGTTCTAAAGAGTTTTCTCTTGAAAAGACATTTCACGTAAAAAAAAAAAAACACCATCTGCAAGCACATATATAAGTATGACGTATGACATAAAAGAACACGAAACTGACACATGTTGTCCCGACATTTGGACTCCATAAAATGGTGGTCCTTTGAAGATTTTAATTAAACTAAATGAGAAATTCCCCACCCTGTGTCCACAGTGACAAACAATGTCATCTTTTTACAAGAATACATCAAAAACGGGTCTGCTTAAGTCACATGTGGAATTTTATACTGAAGTTCAGTCGTACCGACATCCATCTGGAATTAGTGGCCTTATTTTGAAGCTAATGTTTTAGTACTGTAAAATCTGGGATGTTTTAGAACAAAAGCCCTTTGTTCTAAGTTTTCCGTTTCTTTATGTCAGTAACAATGTCTCATCGTCAGAGATGAGGGACATACACCAAACAAAAAGGGATTACAGAAGGAGGGATTACTGTTTTATTTGATGTATATATGAATGTAAATAAACAATTGTTTGTGTGTGTGTGTGTGGTCCCTGATTTCATTTGATTTGTAGATAAGTATAAAACATGTACTTATTGTATTAAATAGTGCTAGTGTAGATGAACCTCTACCATATCACATGTCAATAGTTTCAAATATTCACAAGGAATACAGACATACCATGTTAGGCAGATATACTGAAGTAGGCCTATGTAAATGAACTCCTTGTACATTTTCATAGGCCTACATCAGTATATCTGCCTAACACTAAAATCAGGGGTACATTTAGATGCAGATACACCGCACCACACATTTGAATTTGTAAAAACATGTTTATAATGACATGTTTTCCAACACTAACTTTTCAGATTACATTTATCCGAATTTGTTCATTGTAATCCACCTTTCACACGTAATTCGATATTTTACAGTAACGAATAATATGACCACAAGGGGGAGTTTTCTTATGGCCGTCAAGAATAATAAAAAAAAAATCGGTGGAGGGTGCCAAGGTAGTATTTAAGATATGTAAACCTCCCGAAGCCCTGTATTTGGCGAAACTGCGTCTTTAAGAGCCTCGGAGAGATTACAATATTAACTCATATCACTTGATCACTAGATGTGCAATAATAAATACGTTTATACATTTAAAAATACAAGTACAGAATAAGAGTAATAAAATTATTTGGTATTAATCGCATTTCATATGCTACCGCTAAAACCACGTCCATTGAGATAAACATATAGAAAGTAAAAATGCAAGATATTAGGGTATTAAGCATGCAGCAACAGGCAAACACGGGACTTCGAGGCCTTGACTGAGACACCTGTGATGTTCTTTCAATATTTTACGGCTGCCCTCTCCCACAAAGACAGTTTTTAAAAAATCATTCATACCAAAACGGATCTAATGCACCAGATACGTAAGCTACAGAGAAAAAACATTTACTCTGAAACTGCCTACGCACTCCCCTCAAGAAACTAAGATATATAGGCAGTAAATTTAAGGGATTGAAGATTTATGATAATTAGATAGTAAATCATATGCTTATCGTTTATGCAGAATATATGCAGAAGTACACGTGCTACACTAATGAAGTTTCTCCACCCTGTGCATACAAGCATAAAGAAGGGGGGCGTGGTTTAAGTTACCTGTTTCGACTACCTGCAGATACATGGAAAGAATTTAAGATGTCGTCAGTGTACAACAAGCAGCAGCCGGTGCGCTTTGGAACATAATAGCCTACTGTCGGCATTCCACAGGGAGAGAGAGGAGGATAGAAAGCCAGAGGGAATTTGAGAAGCACGACAGGTTCACCTGACGAGGCGAGTGGAAACACTACTCTGGTCCCCTTTGAAACAAAGAGCTCGGTGTCGTTCATTCCTCAGCTCTGCCGTTTTTTTTTAATCCCTTTAACTTCAAACAAAGACCGTATAGCATCAGTGATCTCTATTTTAAGTTTTACTATGGGTCTCAGTTTTCCGAAACCTTTAAAGAAAAACAGAAAAACCTTTTTGCCAAACAGATACAACTGCTTTACCTGCGCAGGCAGAACTGAGGTGCCAATGTAAACGCGAGCGTGACCGGATTTCCTCCGTGAATGGCCTGGGCGCATCATTGCTTTGACCATGCCCAGATCCCTGAGACAGTGGATTTGTAAAGTGCTGCTGTGTTTTGGTATCGTCTATTTGAGACTCGGGTGAGTTCCAGCTTTAGAAATCACGTTAACCTTAAATTTATATTGAATACCCTACATGTCATAAGCTCTTTGCATAATTGTTTATACGTTTGTTAAGTAGTTTCAGACATAAATGATATATGTATGAGTTATATGCGCTCCCTTACGCACCTGTATTCTGTTGTTAATGTGGCTGAAATATAGAGCTCATGTAAACTCAGTAAACTTCACACAACAGTTTGAAACCAATATATATTAGTTTTAAAAGGTGTTACGGACCTGTAACGTATATACGTACATTTCTTAAATGCTTTCCCTGTTGTCAGTACACTTGAAACACACTGAGATGGAATCGCTAAATACGTATGAGGATGATCCACACTGCTGTCTTTGCTTGGCTCTACCTCTTGCTCCCCTCTCTGTAGCCTCATTAATAACGGCGTGCTGAGTTGTATTTCCACATTCTTTTACTCACACGCAGCTGCAGCGCGTTTTGCAATACCTCACCTGTATTCTCAGAGAACGTGTGTGATTAGAAGGAACAAGCTAAATGAGTATGAATAATTAATGTTCAACAAGAAACAATTATGTATACTGTCGTTTAAAAAAAGTAATAAGGCGCTAATAAGAAACTTACAAGCCAACTCAATTTAGTTACAGAATTTAGTGGTTGTATCCAGCTACGAGCAAAGTTGTAGTTAACTTGATTTTGTATAGATTAGTTTATAACCAAACCTCTGATGAAACAGCAAACTCTCTATGAAACATTATGGTAGTCTAACTAGTGCGGTACCCCTGTTAGTGCACCATATATACGGATAACGTTTCGTCTGTTAACTGTTTGCATTGTGTATAGCTAGGGCCTATTGAATAGCGGATTATATAATCTCCAGTGTTTCAGTAGATAAGACATACAACTTTATGTAAAGGGAAGAGTGAAATAAACTCTACCAGATATCTCTGTGTTTTATCAGGCCAAACCTGTTTGCTTACCTCGGGCCCTCCGCAGTTAAAGGCAGTAAGAACCTATCACTATACCTGCTCTGTGATAGACTACGGGTGATGACAGATAGGTTTTCAGGTGCTTGTGCAGACAGATAATTTCATTCAGCCTAGAGGTAATGGTAGACCTCTCTGTCTAAAAAGAGTTTGCCCTTTAGAAAATAACGATATACCAGTGTCTAGATTTATTTAAGGATGACGTCTGAAATTTTTTTTTAGGTATTTCATTGGAGTACCCCAAAACACGGTGTTTCACACGGTAGTTAAATAACGGTAGCGAAACTGATGTTGCACTTATAAAGGCAGCAGGCATGGATATGCTGCACCGGTCACCCCTGCGTTCCCACTGGAAATTCTCCATTCAAACGGGCATGGGTGCAGTGTCGCCCCTTTGTCCATGTATGCTACAAAAGTGGGCGGATAGTCATGCCTCTGCCCAATGGCAGCCCCGAATCTCCAGAGAGAGGAGAGAAGCACTTTTTGCCATGCAAAATCCTTAAAACCATCATCATTCCAGCCTGGCAACCACACTGTAACAACCTCACCGCTGAGAGATGACAGACTCAATCTCTCGCTCGCTGCTACACACATACGGTCCTGGGAATTAAGAGCTTCGTAGAACGTTTTCTTTACTGCGGACCGCGGCATCAAACTGGAAAACAGAGTTTGTCGCTTGGCGCAAGTGGACTAAACGCTCAACGGGAATAAAGGAGTTCACATTTGTTTTTCTCTCAATCGATCAGAAAGCGGCTATTTGCTCAATGTCACCATGATCATCCTCTCCTCTCGCAGTGTGCTGCTGTCAGTCTACTACCCGCAGATATTCCTCATCCTTACGAGCGGTAGCTACCTGTAAGTTCACACGCTTGAGAATAACGTTTCAGTCGCCCACCTTGTAGTGAATATTTATGTTTTAGAGTAGACCAGAATATTCTGCTATTTCGCTGCAAACCGGATTTTACTGTATGGCGTATAGTCGCCTTCTAAAACGGACGTATTCACAGTATTTGGCAATATTTCTCAATTACACATATTTGTGAAAAATAATGTCAAACCTCCTTTATAATAACCTAAGATGTTGATTGTTGGACGCTGACAAAAATACTTCTGAAGTCAGAGTAATTGCTTGTGATTGTACCTCTGGGTATGTCTCTGTGAAAGGATGTTTGTAGTGCTCTATGCAATTCACGTGTCATCAGGTTCTTGTATTCATTTTTGAATACCATTTATAATGAGTCCTGCACACAAGCCTCACGTCAGTCTTGGAGGCACGTGAGAATAAAGTAGGCTTGAACATTTTTGTTGGTATAAAAGCTTCAGCAAAGTAGTCTTTCCTAACGTAGGGTATTGGTAATTACTTTTCTTTAAATTGTTTTTGCAAGGTAACTACACCTCTGTTACTTTTACAAACCTCACTACACCGACGACTCACAAGGTCTAGAACAAGATCCTTAAAAATCTCTTCTGGCCACTGCGTGGCAGAGATGTTCTGGAAGATTCGGGGCGCGTGTAAATCTGAAGATCATGTTGCTTGTTTCGCACAGGTGGTATGCTGATCTTTAACTTCTGCAAATTTTAGAAAGAGATGCTGTTTTAGATAGTAAAGTTGGAGTGCATATAATAACTCGAGACTGAACATTTTATATATATATATATATATATATATATATATATATATATATATATAGAGAGAGAGAGAGAGAGAGAGAGAGAGAGAGAGAGAGAGAGAGAGAGAGAGAGAGAGAGAGACACACACACACACACACACACACACACGTGTTTTTACATATTTGGTATTTTTATTTTTTGGCATTCATATTCAGGTTTCTGAATAAAAAATAAGGTTGTTGTAAAAATGGCCTTCGTTTTTAGAACAATTATGACACCATAAGCTCTAGATTTTAACGCCGGAGACCCCAAAATAGATGTGGGTTTTGGTTGCAGTGGGTAAGTCTATGTATAGCTTTGGTTTGCACATTACAAACGACATACCATTGTTTGTTTTTACAGTTTAAACCTTATTTATTCGACATACAGAAAATTTAATAAATTTATGGAAGAGATCCTGAGAGGGTTATAAAAAGTAAGGATGTGGTCTCTTTTTTATAATCGCCCTCCAATTCTTCCTCACGCTTTTTCTTTTTAAGGAACGATGAAATTAAGTGACGGCCTTTGCGGTTGGCATGAGGCCGCTCCCCGGAGAATTCTGCTCACGACGGGAAGTCTTGTTTATTCGCTACTGAAATAATAAAAATACCGATTTTGGAAGAAAATTGAAAAAAGACGTTTAGCAAATTAAAATATAAAAAATATGTAACAACAAGAATTTAATAACAAAAAAAGCAACAACTTCGACAACAAAAACGATTATAAAAAACTGCCTATAGACAACTGAAATACTGAAATTCTCAAAGGTCTTTGAGAGTGATGCTTGGAGGTTTATGGTCAGAAATTGGCTATTTACAGAAGAGCATCAGGAAGTTAATACTCATTTACTTCTTTAAGATTGAAATGATCATGTCAATATAAGCCTCGTATTATTTATACAATAAGGTATCTGTGTGAGTGGCCCCTGATGTTGAGAGAAGCCTTTGAGCAACATGCACTTTACATCACAGTACACACATATCAACATAGTTGTGATATAAAATATATAATTAAATAATTAAAACACTCTCAGCATTTATACACATTTATAGAACACATATATTTCACAAATATAGTTTTATCAAATGCAAAAAAACTTTCCAGTTTTCTTTGTAAATGCAGAAGAACAGTAAATTATAGGAGCACAGAGAGGCTGTGAGGCTGAGATTTGTTAGTTTCCCGTAAGCATCTGGTGCCAGCCAGTACATCTTGGTAGTTCTGAAGTTGTTTCAGTAGGATTTGTTTTAAGTGGAGTGAACTGCATGATAGCTGGAGCCAAGCGCACAGAGAACATTTATTTTCTCTTGTATAAATGTAGAGTGCATTTACTCGTCTGCAGGATTATTTATGCGTCATTTACCAGGAAGTCATACTCATATTTTAAATCTTCCTCACAGTATAGTTCTGATTTATTTTGCAATATTTTCCATCAACCACAATTAAACATAAACTTTAGATCAACTGATCTTAGTTGGTTGATCAAAACAAACTGTGTTTGGCTTTTGGTCTTACATAGGGGTGATGTAAAATACATTCTGGGAATGTTGACCCCAGAGTGTACTATTGTTCATAGTTGAACAAATGTATACAGTTGACTTTATTTACTCAAACAATTATCTTAGGTTCAGTCTGGAGATACACCAATTAGCAACTTGTAAAAATATTCAAAACTTTTAGAATGAACTCAGTGAGCATGTCATTTGACTTTTGCTTTAGATTCTTCGCATTTCAGTTTCATATATCTTTATATACTAAACAAATATTGATTCTTTCATAGGCTATACCTTAAGAAAATATTAATTTTAAATTATCTTAACCAGTGCATGTATAAGAAAGTATGGCAATGCCCCAAAGAAAGCAATGGTTAAAATGCAAGTACTTATTATCTTGTTTGTAGAGCTATCTATCACCAACAGAAGAATGTGCTTTCACACAACAGCGTCTTGGCCCTTCATTCCTTTTATTAGACACATCGTGTCCTATGAAGCAAGGACATTTTCAGCACTTGTGCAAACCTGAGCCACATAGTGGTGCCTCTTTCACCTCTGTGTGAGATGGTGAGCAGTGCTACACTCATGAGGGCTTCCTGAACGTCTTACTATGGGACCTTGACATGGTCAACAAACAACCGAGGCTCCATGCAAAGGCAGAGTGACATCACTACAGACATGCTAGACCATAATTATCTGTAGTCCCTCATTATTCCATTTGTCTACCTCCCCATAACCTGGCCTGAGGTAGACAGTCTATATTCAGCTTGTTTAACCAAAGTCATTGCTTAGACGACATGTTAGTCCATGCATTATAGTTGCTGGAAAGGAGGGATGCCATAATACATAGCCTTAAGTGGACTCCAAATAAACAATGAGAGGGAGAAGTCCATTTGTCTGTGGAGTAGACGTCACTACATAACTTCAATTTCTATATAATTTAGAAAAGCTTATTTGCAAATGAATTTAAACAGACTGTGTAATCTGTTGCAGTGTGCATCTCTTACAATTTGATTTGTGCTAGTGAGCAGAAGCAATGACACTGAGTAAATGAGGCAATAGAATTTTATGTTTTTAAGAAGAAATTGGACTTTCTAGAACACACAATAGTTAAAAATACATTGATGTTTATATACAAAAAAATAGTTCCTGAGAACTTTTTACTTTATGATTATGAAGGACAATTTTTTCTTCTAACTTAAGTAGAATTTATGAATGCTCTTTCTTTCATTTAAACACCCTTTTCCTAGTTAGTCTACTATATTTTTTTTAGTATGTGACACATCTCTGTATCACTGAGGTCATGTCTCCACGGCATTTGAGCCTTCACATGCGTTATCCTTAGTTCTTTATTGCATTGGATTACAGACAACAGTTTTAGTTTGATTATTTATTTCTATGCTTTATTTATCATGTACATGTAAGGGCTATGTAATAATGGATACTCCCTCTGTATCGCTGCTGATGTGGGAATCCCATTCCCACTGTCTTTTTCCTCTTTATAAGGGAATTATAAAGTGTTACGCTTACAGACATGGGCTCTTGCTTATGATGTATTGAACACCAGTGCTGCATTTTTGGCCTGTGCAATATTGCTGCATTTCTGGCCTGTACTTGTTCTGCACATGATGTTTATTGGTTCTATCTGCATGCCTTCAAAAAGGGAAGCAGGCCTTGATGTGGCAGCAGGGCACAGAGTAGGCTCAGAATCTTTTTTGGTGATTTGTGGTAATGACTCCCATAGCTTGGTGGTCATACAGTTCATTAAAACTGTTGTCTCATTCAGCACAGGACACTGGGATCTCTATGGCGTCTTTGAGATTTGCCTCAAAATTACAATTCAAAGAAGGAATTTGTAATGTCTCTGGTTAAATGTTTTTTTCATTACTCCCAAGGGGTGTTGGTTGACCCTACTGCATAAAGAAGCAATTTCCTTGGACTTCCCATGAAAGAGGTCATAACAAAAGCTATGACAGTCACCACTAAACCTGTCTAACTGCTCTTACTTTAACTGTCTGTAACTTTCATATATGTTCATGGGTCTTCTTTTAATTTAGAGAAATGGGGTTCTATCTACTTACATCAAGAATATCAGATATTTCTACCTGCTCACTTTTGCTGGCAGAAACAAAGGGATGTAATTTGCTGCAGAAACTATACATGTATCTCAAATGCAAAGTGAAGGACACATTCATTGGTCTCTCATCTCAGTCTCCCTAGCACATGTGGTTTTGCATTTAAGAATAATTCTTAAGCCTTTGTGGACACGGAAATGCAACCAAAGCAGACCCGAGCCAACCATATCCAATTTCCAATGAACATTCGCTTCTTTTGTTTTTCCACTTTCATGTGTTTTGAAGGGGGGATCCATAAGCTGTGACTGTCCCGCCTTTCTTTGTTCATTGGCTTTCTTTTTGCTGACACACAGCTTGCATGCTGCAGCCTGTCTTGCTTGTGGTGGAGTCCTCAGTGGTCGACGTCACACTTCAAAGCTGGCATGAGCCTCCATGGGTTTTTATGGCCCTTGTGTCTGACATGTTTGAAAGACATGTATCTGCATGGGTTACACGGCTGTAAACAAAAGGGCTGGGTTGTTTAGCACTGTCATTTCATACATACAAACGGTGCCCAAAATATCCTGTGCACATTTGAGTATGATTGTCCCTACTCAACACCGACAAGGAATGATGAGTAGAATGCTGATTTCTGAAACTATAGGAATTGTTCAATTATCAAAAGGCACTCTTCCTCAGTTTTTGAGTAAATATAAATCTAGAGTATTGCATAGCAGAGAATTCTTAACATAAAAGTTTAGTTGAAAGAACACCTGCAATGTTGAATAACCTCTTACAGTGTCCAGCTAGACTTAACACTGATTTTGCTATGTGACACTTTGTAAATGTATTTTTAAATTAGTCTGTGTAGAGATAAGAGATAGACAACTGTAGTTTTTAAAGGCTACAAATGGTACATGAATCTCTCATAAAACAGCTCTGTGTGTAGAAAGCATTTATGCTTTCTAAACACCATGAAATCCCAAATTAAAAGGAATAACATTTACGGTGACTTCAGGGTCAAGATGTGAACCACTTCTAAATTTGAGAAGAAGAAATTACAAATAGTGCTGTAACCTGCAGCATGCCTGGAGTTGGTTAGGTCTGGAAACAATTCCAGCTATGTTACCTAACAATTAGTGTACAAGGCTGACTTACTTTAACAGGAATCTGTGCCAAACCCCTGTGGACAGACCTCATCCATAAGCAAATAAACAAAATGTCATTGTCTGCTTTGATTGTTCTGACACGCATTGTCAAATGTTTGTCCTTCGTACCTTCTAAAACATACTGTGGAATCTATTTCTAAACAATTTTCAGGAGGTTGTGTAATTGTAATGAAACCCAGTGCATGCATGATGTGGCAAGTGCCCCTTTATTAATCCTTGTTACATTGGTATAAAACATTTCAAACAGAATAATTTATTTGAAAACAGAAAGAATTTGCTCCCTAAAGTGAATTGTTTGGTACTTTATTTTGTTAAAATTCTGAATATCACTATATAACAACATGTAAATCATGTTAAAGCATTTTGCCAAAAATAAAAATCTTAAAGAATTTTGCAAAAATATATTTTGTATTTTATACCCAATACTCTTTATTTGTATTTGATGTATTTTGCTTCTGTGCTTACCACCCACTAAATCCTTCCCAGTGCTCTTCTAACTAGTTTTGTGTCTGCTTCTCTTCTCCTTTAAGGGCCCTTTCCTCTGTGGTGGCCCTGGGTGCCAACATCATCTGCAATAAGATTCCAGGCCTGGCTCCACGCCAGAGGGCCATTTGCCAAAGCCGCCCTGACGCCATCATCGTGATAGGCGAGGGTGCTCAGCTGGGCATCAATGAGTGTCAGTACCAGTTCCGCTACGGCCGCTGGAACTGCTCGGCACTGGGGGAGCGCACAGTCTTTGGCCAGGAGCTCCGAGTAGGTCAGTCTGTGCTAAAGTCTTTTCTTGTACATTGCTGAAAAAAAGACGAGTCAGGAAAGGTCAGTCAAAAAACTCAACTGATGATGTGAAGTAGAAGAATCACAGAGCAGAGCAATTTTTCAAATCAGTTTTTACAACTCACAACATGCTGCTAAAGATGGGTAAAGAACAAAGAACTGGTCAGTTTGAATTCTTATGTTCTTAACCTGCTTGAACATTTTTGTTGTGGGTATTCTCTCCTTTTTTTAAGGGTATACTCCCTCAAAGAAAAGCACAGTGAGTTTCAGTAGGTATCCCCATCTCTGCTGTAGCATCATGTTACTGTGTTCTTAAGGCTCTGTAGCAGAGGAACAATTGCAAGCTTGATTACAGGGGTAGCAGTTGTTGCAGCGACAAAAGCAGAGTTTTCCTGAACTGAAACAGAGATATGAAAGGCAGCTTTCACTATGTGCCAAACCCTAGTTACATACAAGTTTCAGTCATGCCCACCACTTGAACTTCACCTGCTTGCAAAATCACGTTTTGTACGTCTAGTGTGACTGATATAGCACCACATTTTACCAGCACATGTTAGTGTTTGCTTAAATCATTTCAATGCTTTTGATGACTTTGACTGTAAACACTTTTTGTGAATAACATAAAAGAATGGCAATGGCGGTTCTTTCTTGAGATCCTGACTAGAATATTTGCGAGGACTTAGGTAAAGGTTGATTGCTGCTTCTCTATCCTTCTCTCTCTCTTGCTCCCTCTTTCATATTTATGTAGTCAAAATGAGCTACACCCGGACAAACATTTACATTGCTTTTGTTCAGAGAAAGATTCCAGAGATTGTCATAGTGCAGTGTGCTTTTTACTGTCTTTTTTTAAAAATATATTTCCTTCCATTCAAGACTATTTTGTTGTCATTAAAATGTGGTCAGACTGAACGCTGAGG
This sequence comes from Electrophorus electricus, assembly GCF_041902795.1. Lineage (NCBI taxonomy): Eukaryota > Metazoa > Chordata > Actinopteri > Gymnotiformes > Gymnotidae > Electrophorus > Electrophorus electricus. The sequence continues at coordinate 9,829,404 of NC_137500.1, read as the reverse complement.
CCAGTTGCTCTGTTAACTATCACTGCTTTTTCAGATGATTTGCTTGACTCCACAAAATGCATCATAGTTTGCAGGAAATTTTACACTTTTGTGGTGGATCTTTGAACAAAAGAATTTATTTACAGTTACTCACTTTTTTCTGAAACAATGAGAGTTGGTTTTCTCATCTTGCAAATGTGCAAAAGTATTTATAGTGAAATAAACAGAAAAGTACATTTTCAGTTTCCTAAATGTGCTGCACAGAGTGTGAGTTTCAGTGTGTTTAGAAATATTGTACCTATTACCACCAGTGCCTTCTTTGTCATTTATAGCTTTGTTGAAAATAAATTCTCAAAAACAGGTTTACAGTCACCTGCAGGATTAATGATAGTAGATAAAGTTATCTGGTGACAATATCCGTTGAGATTTCACTAGTAATTCATTTTGTATTGATTTTACCTTTGTAGAAGGATCGTTTTATTTGATTTGAGAGAAATTCACAAAGTAAGGTTTAACTGCCTCACAGAGTGACTAACCATTACAACCACAGGTTCTCATTTACATTTTAGAGCTTTGGTAAAAGGCTTTTTGTGGTTTTAGATGTCACGCTATGTTTTGACCTTTGACTTTTGCTCTTCTGTTGGCCTGGTTCTTACTTTCCTTGCTTGTAATTCTGACAGAATTGTTTTTGTATTTTAATTTTAACATTTTATTGTCTAATGTAAATTGGTGAAACATCGAGACCATAAGGTCTCCAGACACTTCATGAATTACTGTAACTCTCTTTTATAGCTATCTTCAAGAAAAATATTTCTCTCAGTTCCCTGTTACTTATTTTTAAGTAAGTATAACCAGTAAACAATTTTTTTACAAGGATGCTTTTGTTTTTCAAGAGTTAAAGATCTGGCTTTCTAGTGTGGCACATATTAATAGCTGGGCTATTGAGTATTACCGAGCCCCCAAAGATTTCATTCAGGGAAAGATTCTGTTTCAGAAAAGAGGCTGGTAATCTCATTCCCATTTCAGTATTATCCTGTATAATATAAAGATCTGTGGAAGGAGAAATGGTAACCGAAGAGTCTCTGTAAGCTGTAGCTGAAAGACAAAACTAGCACAAAGATGAAAATGACAAGCTGAATGAATATGATGAGCAAAATATCCCTCATCACTGGCTTGAAAGTGTTGCAGTGGATTTATGTTTCCATGACTCATCTATGTTAGTAGATTGCAAAACATTAGAGACGATTTATTACTACTTTAAAAAAAAAAAAATTATAAAAAGATTTTTGTTGTGATGGAACCCAACAAAATTAGTATCCCAGTTCATCACAGATATTTTGTGAATTTGCACCTTGAAAATAAACAAGGAATAATATACAGTCAGTATCTGAGAATATATTTTCAGCCCAACCAGTAAATATGTAGATTGTCATATAGTGTAAATGTTGTTGAAGCTCTGAGAAGGATCCTGAAAATGTGTTGTGTTTAAATTGGGACTAAAACGCTAAAAGTCAGGCTCTTCCAGTCTCCATTACACAATTGAGGTGCTGAAAGAGAAAAGCACTCAAACTCTTCTGCGTTTACCTTTCTGGTCTGTTTGTCATCCAGGTGATTCAGTGTGTTCTTGTGAAGGGAGTTTGTCACTAATCTCAGAGAAAAATTGCCTAAGTTCAAACTTGTGTTGCCCTGACTAACTTCACAAGGGCAGGCAGAGGGGCTGCTCTTACCCATACAACAAATTTTACATTCATCCCAAATTTGCACTAAAAGCATGGAGTGTGATTAATATGGCTATTTAAGATCAAATAACTCAATTTAAATGTAGTGACTACAAGAACCATTTCACTCAAGTGCTTTTGCCAACTGTTTGCTCACAATATTGCATTTAGTCAAACACAGGAGCAGTACTGTGGGTGGTAGGCTGCTTTGTTCTGTTAACCTACCCTGTCTTGGTTACTGAAATTTGCCTGTCTCTTTATGGACTTGAACACAATTCTGTGAATGCCAAGTTAAAGATACAATGCTAGCTGAAGAGTTAATGGTTGTAGAACAGATATTATTGGTGCTCTTTGGGAGTGAGCTTGTATAGGTTGTTTATAGCTTATGCAGTGGAAACTGGCTAGGATTGGCACGTGCCTTTCCTTTTGTTTGCACTACACAAGTGAAGTGTTAAAGTATGTTAAAATCACATATAAGACTGGTCCTTGCTCATACCAGCTTTGTGTGAGGCAAAGTGTAAAAAAGATCAATTATAATATTGGATAACATTGCAACATTGTTTATATTTTTTGTTTCTTCATATCCTACTGTTACTGAAAATTACATGGAAGTGCCGAAGATTACAGCATGAGTATGATATGGTTGGAAACAGTTTTAAATTGCACCCCAAAATTAGCATCTTTACACCTGTTTTTTGATTTTGGTAATTTCTATGGTACCATTCAGTCCTTGTCTTATGGTTTTTGCAGATTTGATGCTAGCAGATAGTTCTGAATCACAAATCTGTGTGGTTGCATATCAAGTGCTTGCGGTGCACCACAGAATTCACCATGTAAATGCTATTTACCATTTGCATGGAGTAGAATGACACAGTTTTCATATTTCTTCAGTAAACATAACCAGTGCTGCCAATGCTATGATTTACAATTTTTGGTTTTTGTTCTTTCTTCTGTATTTAATGTCAGTATGAATACTGTTTATTTCTCACTGTGAATACTCCCATGTAGATGTGCGACTGCCATCATCCTATTAGGCCTGACTGCATGTTAATAGTAATAAACCAATGAAGATGAAATGATGAAATGAAGTATGAAGTGCTTGTATGATTTGTTTACTGACTGTATTTTTATGTGAATAATACACTGTCTCCCTGAGAACATGGAACACAGTGACTTAAACAAGGAAACTAGAAAAAATCATTACCCTGAGGTTGTACTGGAACAATTAGATTTAGTGTTGAGGTTTATTTGAAGGTGTCCTTCTGTAATTCCTCTCCATCTCAGTCATTCCTGTCACATTGATTGTAATAGTATTAATTGACAGTTTTTAAAAGACTGCAGATTTTCTTTTGAAACCATTGGATGGTGTTCTATTCTTTTAGTCCACTGTGGTGAAAACAGACCTTTAAATAATGTAAAAGTAATAGCTTCACAAAATCTGATGTATGTGGTTATTTTATGCTTGTTCTGGGTTATATTTTAAGGTAAATAACTAAAGAAAAATCTCATTTGACCACTATTGGCTTCTTTTCAGTTGAATTGGGATGTATATACTCAGTTGGGAGGGTACATGACTAAGATTAGATACATCATTGCTTCATCTTTAAATGGCAACAGTTGGAACAATGCTTCTTTTCTTTCTAATACTAGTCCTCTTAGTCAACATGGCTATTCAGATGGCAAAGCAAAAACTTTTCAGTAACAATATATTTTAAAATAGTGGCCTATATTGATCAGTATCTGACTACTAAAAGCTGGCGGTCCTTTTTCTCTAGATGTTCAGCAAAACTTCAACTGGCTTTCTGTAGAATACATGTAGAAATGCAGGATAATGTTAAAGTTCTAGCAGCATCTATAGATAATCAATAAATTATCACCCAAGTTTCTGTATTAGTTCAAGCAGATGTGAATCAAGCCATTATCAAACTCAGTTTGGGACAAAATGTTTTTAGTAAGCTGTCAGTAAAATATTAATTTTAATTTTATTAAAATATGCAAATGTGGTCTTTTTCCTATTATTCACACTTTATCTGCTTGTTAGTAACAATCTAAAAGGGATATTTATGTTTTGTAAGCATCTGTACATTTGAAAAGGGACCATCTAAATAAACTGTTTCAGTAGCTTATCTGTAGCATTTATACTTAATATTGAGTAGAACTGCACGATATGGACAAAAATGCTATAATGTGATTATATTGCTACTTACTGTATTTTTATTATGGTTTTTCAATATATTAAATCATAGAATGGATGAATATTTAGTTGTGCTTGGCTGATAGATGTACATTAAAAGTACATAGATTTCCTATCAAGCTTAAATCTGGTGTTATAACGATGCAACACCAATAAACTATTAAGAGTAATATCAGAAGACAGTTAACTTTGTATGGGTTTATCTATGTATTAAAGGGTAATGTTAGCTAAGCTACCTATGCTGTGAGTGATGGTGAGGCTTAACCGCTATGCATCTTATATCTCTGGATATTAGCTAGCTAGTATGAGTTGGTAGCTTATATTGTCAATAGTGGTACTAGCAATGGGAGGTTGGACTAAGCAACAGGCACAATAGAATTAATAACATCAGCTTGGCCAATATAAATGAAACATGTCTGAGTGGGAGACGTAAGTAGTACCAAAAATAAAATTGCTTTTGGTATCAAAACATAACAATTGGTGTGCATCAGTATGGAAGCAAACAACCACCTCATTTGAAGCAGAGGAACGATGTTTCTGCTGATTGCAATACAGACATATAACTGGTGTGACATCAAAACAACGATATTTATTTAAAGTGTCAAAGATTGGTCAGGATGCTCACATCACCCGATAAAACATTTGTGACCTGTTGCATATTGCAGCCTTATGTCAAATTAGCATTATATAGGACAGTACTGTGATAGCAATTAATATATGATATATTGTGTAGCTCTAATGTTCACTATAGACTTGCATTTCAGTAGCATTTCAACAGCTGTTCTGTAGATCAAATTATTATTAACTCTGCCCTTCAAAATTAAATTTGGAACAGCAATCAATTACATATATTAATATCAACAGGGAATTACAAAGTCAGAGTATAACCACACTTATCAAACATTAATGCACATTAAATAATTAAACACAATAAACAAGCATCATTTGAAAGGGAAAATGAACACACATGAAAATATGTATAAAATTGAAAATACATTTAAATGACAAAAGAAAAATCCCTGAGTTAATTTTAGAAATTCAGTCAATTTCCATTCACACTGATAGCTTAAATCACACTGCACTCCACCAGTTTGAATAATTTACAGAATATTACAGGTTAAATAAACTAAAATATTTGATCTCGTCAGTCAATGTATTGTGGTTTGCATTAATAGCTGATGCTGTGAATGCAAACCACAGTATGATTATTGTATATGAATACTGAACAATGATGCTTATATAATGATTATTGTATATGAATGCTTAACAGTGAAAACTAGCCTACTTAAAACATCAGAGGGAGTTTCTACTTTATTACCTTCACCAAAAGGAAAATGCAAGCCATTAAAAAATCTGACACTTTTCAGAAACTCCCTTTCAGAAATATCTTTCTTTGCACATTTCTCTGTTACCTTTTCACATGTTAAGTTAAGACTATTGAACTGCTTCTGATCAGTAAGGTGTGGGGCAGCAGGGACAAGTTGAGACATAACATTTTTAGCAGGCTTCTGTATGATCTCACCACATCATAGACGGAGTTTTATACAGGAAACAAAACAGTGCATGGAAAGGAGTCAATCCAAGAAGAGTTTTAAGGCAAATGAGACTGGGGAGTTTATGGCAAATGAGAATGGGGAGAATTGTTCAGTGACTAGGCTTGAGTAATGCCAGATTTGAATAGACCATATTTTAAAATGGCCACAGCATTAAAACCACTGACAGGTGACGTGAATAAAATGTATTATCTTGTATTATCTATGACACCTGTCATGAGCTGGTATTTTATATGATATTTTAGGTAGCAAGTGAACAGTCAGTTCTTGAAGTTCATATGTTGAACTTGATGAGTTGAAAAATGTGCAAGCATGAGTGATGGATAGATAACTGGGTCAAAACATCTCTAAACTGGCAGGTCTTGTGGTGTGTTCTCACTATGCATTGATCAGTACCTACGAAAGTGGTCCAAGGAAGGACAACCGGTGAACTATAGAACTATCTGGCCAAAGGCCCATGGGGAGAGAATGCTGGTTCATATGGTCTAAATGCACAGCAGAGCTGCTGTGGCACAAATTGCTGAAAAAGTTCATAGTGGCTATGATTGAAAGGGGTCAGCACACATAGTCTGTCTCTGCTTGCTGAGTATGGGGATGTGTAGCTGTAGGCCAGTCAGAGTGTCCATAATGACCCTGCTGAAAGTCCTTATACATGTGAGCATCAGAACTGGACCGTGGAGCAATGGAAGAAGTTGACCTGGACTGATAAATCAGGTTTTCTTTTACATGTGAATGGCAGAGTGCATGTGCATCACTTAACTGTGCATGAGATGACACCAGGATGCACTATGGGAAGAAAGTAAGTTGGCAGAGGCAGTGTAATGCTCTGGATGTTCATCTGGGAAACATGGCATCCTGGCATTCATGTGGATGTTATTTTGACACATACCATCTACCTAAACATTGTTGCCAAATTTGTACACTCCTTAATGGCAATGGTATTCCCTAATGGCCTTTTTCATTAGGATAATGCCCCCATTACACACAAAAATCATTCAAGAATGATTTGACAAACAACAAAGAGTTCAAAGTGTTGACTTGGCCTCCAAATTCCCCAAATCCCAGACCTATCTGTGGTTTGTGCAATTCTGATATATGGATGCCCCATCTCACAACTTACAGGATTTAACGCATTTACTGATATCATATTGATGTCAGATATCACAAGGATATCTTTAGAGGGTCAGAGTTATTTTGGTAGCATGAGGGAGACCTACTCAATATTTGGCAGGAATATTTATTATGGCTGATCATGTAGAATTAACAGAATAATTGGTGAAGTTAAACCAGTAAAACATTATCAATACATAATTAGATAAAATGGCAGTGCTATTTTATAATAACATAATGTATGGAACAATTAAGGTATTACAGTGAAGGCAAAGATAATAAATTGATTAGCCCTTTGGACCATTCATAATATTCTCTGCTTCATTGGCTATTACTGGGAAATGTATTTTTTTAGAGTATAAGATAAACATTTTCTTAATGTAACAGTACTTGTACATGAGAATGGCTTTAGTCTACTACAGCAACTTATTATTGTCATTGTGATTTTTCATAATAAAAAGATTAATCCCCAGACAGGGAAAGAAGGCCTATAGAAGCACATGGAGCATCAGATCCAGACCTATTTTGCTGGTTTCCCTATAAGCCTGTTTATCAGGATGAAGTATGCTCACAGGTATACTAAATTACCAGCTTCAGTATCCTTGTATATCTTTGTATGCCAGTACCAGTATACCAGTAATGCATACCAGTATGAAACAAAACAAGATTTTTTCTTAGGAATAGATTTGATCATTATGTTATGTATCCAAACTTGGATATTGTATAACTCCCGAGGCAAGGGATAATTTATAGTAAACAAGTCTTTGTTGTGAAATCAGCCTATATGAATAAGCAAATGATTATCAGGTACTCCTGCCCATTTAATATAAGACTGAGGAATTGGTTACGGAAATGCTCTAATCAGTGCCATTATTAATGTCTTTTTTTTGTGTCTATATGTGCACCCTATAATTTCCATTCCTCTTTTACATTTTATACCAGAGGAAGGACTTGGGAGAGGAGCCTATGGCTGTTTGGAATTCTGGAGATTCCGTTTTTCAGGACACCAACTATCTGCTTGGAGAAGAAGGAACTTTCTTCCTTCACCCGAGAGAGAGAGAGAGAATATAGATATTCAAAACTGTAGTGAAGTACACAAAGTTACCAGAGAAACATGACGCTTTGGATAGAGGTCCTTCTGTGCTTGCAAAAACTGTGTGTACTTCACTACAATTTTGAATATCTCTACATCTCTTATTACACTGCAAAGACATCCTATATATTTGTCAGTTGTCCTGAAGATTGTCCTGAATACTGACTTCACTAAGATGGTTTATTATTTTCTGGAATTACTATTTTGTGTACATGTGTTTAAAAAACCATGATCATATTGGTTGTTTATTGATACTTATTTTAATAAGCTATAGTGAGCACTATTTTGAAAAAGTCATTTTGCTGAGTTACTACATAAAAACCACTGAATTAACATGCTGCTAAGATAAAGTGTACTACTATGCAGACCATGCCCACAGTGTTTTCAGTCCTGTTCTTAAGAGGTTGAACACTGAGAATAAATTATGTAGATGATTTACTTATTTAAGCAGTGTTTCACTTTTTGGATGTCCTAAAATTTCTGTGGATTTTTACTAATAAACAGGTGAAGTCTGACTAATAGTGAAGATACCACACAATCCGGGTGATTTTACTGACAGTCAACTGGAAAGCTTTTGTGCAAGACTTTGGTTATGGTTTGTTGCACATGCACAGAACAACAGAAACTCAGGTTGGGTTAAGAATATGCAGATGCAAGTTTTTATGGTATGTGAACTATCTACAGCTATCTCATTACTTTTAGCAAAAAAAGAAAAGCACTGTTTCTGATAATGTGTTGACTAAATACAAGGATTGATCAAGTAAAGTGTTACTGGGTTTTCCCTCTAATATTGAAATCAGAATCATCAGTCGTGTGTTCACTGTTCTATTAGTAGATGTGTTTCTCTTACAGCTCTTAAATTAATTGTCTACTGGCAACATTGTAATTATTGGTTTGGATACTCAAACATTTGCTTCGCCAACATTGCCTATGCAAAAGGGCCAAGCTCGTCGCACTTGCTCTAATATGGCAATGTATGGCCTGCAATACTCATAAATTCTATGCTCATGTTATCTGATTATCCAGCTAATAAACTGTTGCTTTCTTGAAAATACTGCATATCCCCCACTGGAGATGTGTGCATTTGAGTGTGACCTAAAATATTGCTTCAGAGTTTTACTGTTAGATACATTGCTTATTATCACGCAACGTCTCTATGTTGCTCATTCACTCAGACAGAGTGAAATATCTGCATGGAAGTACAAATGTGTTCAATATATATCAGGCCACAGGGATTTAAGACTATCAGGACATGTGATTCCCAGTCATGGGCAGAAAGATGCAGAAAGTGAAAGTGAGAGAAAGTTCAGAAGAATGAAAGTGATTCTGAAACAGATATGTATGACTGTGAGTGCAAAAAAAGGCCAAAGTGCTGAGGTTTGATAAGAGGCTTGGTATTTGTTGCCCCGCTAGCACAGGCTCCATTGCAAATAAGAAAATGCTGATGAGAAGGAGGTGAAGTATGAGAGTGAGTGAGAGTGAAGAGCACAGAAGCGTAGCCTGCTTTAACTCTCCATGACAATTTGTTCTATGGTGTATAAAATGATGTGGACGTGACATGCTTGCAGTCAGAGCAGATGTAATATATTGAACACTTATATATAATGCACATAGTATTACTCTCTACATATTTAAAACCTATTTATCCTAAACAATTTTTTCATAGCCTTCCTTGTAGCTCCATGTACAAGTGCTGAATTACAGACGTCATAATCATGTATTACTCTTATAATCCAAATGTAAGCAATGTTTTTTAGTGTCACCTGTGGCATTCTCTTAGCACTGTTTCAATATCTGACTAGACAGCTTGGTAGACTGATTTAAATTCTGGAGTTCTGCAGTATTGACCTTCAGCTGAGAAACAATGGGGACGTGATTTTTATAATGTGTGCTGTTGGACATTGTCTGTGTGTGTATGTGTGTGTCTGTCTATCTGTCTGTGTGTGTGTCCAAACAGGAGACTGTGTTGATGCAGCCCAGCTAACTCTGATTGTCCAGGCTCTTCTTCCCTGCACACCCCCCACCCCCCATTAACCAACCTGGCCTGGTTACCTGGGTAGCCAACAGCTTTTCCAGAAATATGAATAGATAGATTAAAAGTGTTATCAGTCAAATTGGTGTCTGTCTTTGTCAGCTTGGTGAGCATAGCAGATAGACAGATCGATGGATGGATGGAAGGACAGATAGGTGGATGAATGAGTAGATGTTGTTATCTGTGTGATCTGTGTTGCACAGGATGTTAGGAGATCAGATTTAAGCTCGATCAGCTTAATAATAATCAGATGGACGCAATGCATGGATTGGACAGAGAGAACTTGGCTGCATTCCTGTGGGAAGGAGAAATCATTTAGCCCTTGCCATACTTACTCTGAATACATAATGCACTGTATTTCCATATTTGAATGGAAATCATGCTAGCAGTGAGTTGGGCAGGCTTATACACTTCAAGAGCATTCAAATCTGGAGGAGACCAATACCTTTGTCTAGCATTATTGTACAGTTACATTATTTACACTCTCAGTATCTTCAACTAGATATCTGGGATGTCATTTTTTATCCTTTCTGTTTGTGGCCTTATTTTGATCTTTCCTGTCTGGGGTGAAGCAGACATGCTGAAGAGAGGAAAAGGCTATGCAATCTCATGAATGCTACACACATGAAGTTTAATAGAGAGATTTAAGGGACTTTATCATCATAAATGTTTACATTAAAACATAATCATAGAGGAATATTAATCCCTGACTCTTTGGTCGGTATTTGTATAATTTAAGACCGTGTTGCATACTCCAGGCATTGTTATAATAGGATTTGTAAATGCAAATTGCAAACATAATTAACTGCATAACTAACTGCATAGTTTATTGGTTTTTCTGCTTTAACCAACCTGGTTTAACTTATTAAGGGCTTGATAATTAAGTTGAATGAAGAGTGATAGAGAGAAGAAAACTCTAAAATGTTCAGTGTTCCAGGGCTCCACATGTCCCAGGTCTAAAGCAGTCTTGGTGTGAAGCTGGCAAGATGCTGCAGTTTTCACTGCAACACAGCTCTCTTCTTTCCCTAGCCCCCTTCTCATGGGATGTGGATAAAACAATATATATATGCACTCTTATACATGCTCACCCATGTATGCAGCATAGCACGCTTAACAGAGCGCTTGCTGTAAAGTATGCTGCTCTGCTAAAACCATACTATTTTATTGACCAGGAACATGGCTTCGCTAATTCCTCTAGCTGCAAACCTCATGGACCACTACTTTGTCTATAATTTGCTGGGCACACGTTCATAGCAATGCTACATAAAGCGGAACGGAAAACGGTAGTGCAGAGTGCATTAATCAGTTTCTGCACTTCTGATCTCCAAAGCAGGACTTCTGGCTTCTCTTGGAGGTAACAGCACAGCAACAGCATTAGCAACAGCAACTGCTTTTGGCTTGGCCTCTGTATAGTTCTGCTTATCACACTTACGCAATAATTTACCCAGTCCAACTTTGAACATGATTTTTAATGTATTTGTTTTGTACAAGAGAGCCTGAAGCTTTGTGTTAATCCTGCTGCCAGCAAGATTGGTCTGATGGATGACTTCATTGCTGCAGCACCCTGTATCCACCAGTGGGTGACACTTTTTTCTCTACTATTTATCGAAGCTGCAGTTGATGTCCTGTGTGAGGAACTGGATGTAGTGGTGCACCATTAACTACTTGGAATCAGAGGTACATAGAAGCAGATGTGTTATTGCTGAAGAAACAGAAAGCTCATGCCCTGTGAGAGCTGTGGAGTCCCTGGACCTCTCTTTAGACAGTCTTGGGTAGCCTCACTGTACATGCCTTAGGTGTTTACTGCATGCTTTGCTTAGTGTTGCTCAAGCCTCAAGGTGCAGCTGTGTAATTTTCCTCTTGTTTCCTCTTGTATTTGTTTCTGACTAATTTGTACTACCACATAATGGTACATTGCTCTTCCAAGCACATTTCTGAGTCAGAGTAATTAGCTCATGATGCAGCTGGAGTCATTTTGGAGCAGTGGCAGAATGGACTCAGGTGGTGATGAAGTTACATAATGAAACAACTATAAATTCTGATATGTACCATGTATGCTTCAAATATGCTTAAAATCTACTATGGTTCCTGCTGTCTTTTTTTATAGTTGCAGTGAACAGGAAAACTTTCATTTTGACACAACACCCACAATGTTTAATTAGTTCTTGTAGTGTTCATTTGTGTCCAGCTAGGCTTATATAAATACTATGTGGTAAATCAAAAACTAGGGTTTTTGCCTTGTCCTTGTGGGATATGTTAAAAACCAAGGTATGAAGCCTGTAATATTTAGAAATGCTAAGCTTGGTTTTGTGAAGCAGTAGTGCTGTCTGGGCAAATCTAGTGCCCTTGAAGACCTCATCTTAAGAATGATGGAACTGGACACTGTCACATTGGAGAATCACAGGGCCCAGAAAGAGAGAGAGGGTGTGTGTGTGTTTTCATAATTACTCTTCTTTCTTTTGGTTGTAAATCTGCTCTGTTTTGTCAGGGGATCTGTTTAGTGGACCACCGTTCTCCATCCGAACCAGACTGGTTAGTTGTCACAAAATCCACTGTCATACGTCTGCCTTTTTCACAGATGGAGTGGTGAAGTGAGTCTATCTGGAGGTTAGGTGGAGGGGGGGAATCATCACTTCCTCCTCAACTCCTGTCTTGCACTTCATCACAGACACTTGCCACAAAACTCTATTAGCCACATGTTTTAATAATGCTGTGTTCTTCTCTCTGGACTGCTCCAGGTTCATTGAGGTTTTTCTGGTCAGTCCAGTTTTCCATTGGCAGTGTACAAGGCTATCCTGGGGTGGTTCCTCCTGGAACAGAGGCAGGGTGTTGGGGCAAGACTTTTCAGGGTCTTTTTTTCACTTAAGCATTTCAGCAGCCAAACAGCTATAGGAGTGGGGGAGGGGTGATCATGAGCAGCAGGGAGTGTGACATACTGCTGCTCTATGTCCTGTCATTTCCAGTGCTGATTAGGACTGTAAATGTGCACATCAATTCATGTGACTTCCTATGGTGTATAAAATTGTTTACTTTTTGTTTTCACTACTTTTCCTCATTTTTCTTCAAGTCTAATTTTGTTTCTTTTTTCTATGCATCTTTTTAAGTTGTTTTCTAAGACAGGCCAAAATGAATTACATTGCAATGGAGAAATATCATGGATGTAAAAAAAATTGCAGCTTATGAATAAGCAACAGGGAAAGAAAGCAGTAATCTTCTCCCTCTCCCTCTTTCTGTGTAATGGTGAACAGTGATATATGGAAAACAAGCCATCTGTACCAACCGGGCCCATTGCACAAACATAGAGCCTTCTGTCTCTTGCCCTCTCGGTACACTGCTGTAATACCCCTCCATTATCAGCCTCAGCAGTTCCTGACTCAATAGGGGGTGACAACCCATTAATGCCCCATCATTTCCCCATGACCCTCTTAGTATGTGTGAGTATGTGTGTTTTTGACATTACGCTGGCACTGCATATGTGGTGAGCTGTGTGTGTGTGTGTGTGTGTGTGTGAGTGTGTATGTATGTGTGTGTGTATGTGTGTATGTGGGCACTTCTGTTTTTGTATGAGTATGTGTCAGGGTCTGTGTGTATGTGTGTGTAGAGAATGTGGGTTTACTGTTACCACAAGAAGGCTGTACAGAGTTTTCATGGTACTCAGAATGGCAGAGAGCCTCTGCTTGTGAATCAGTGTCCTGCTGGGTTGGAGAGCAGAGGAGATGAAAACAGATGATACGACACAACAGAACAGAGGAGGAGAGAAGAGAGCATCAGCCCCTGAGGACTTACTGGACTTACACTGCAGAGGACATTAGTAAAGGCCAGGGCTAATAGTGATCCTCTGAGCATAAATCCCTGTAGGTTGTATGTTTCCCTGGTCTTATTTATGTTAATGAATATCTTTTATAGCACAAATATTTTTGTTCAGTAAAGAGAAACCTAGAGCAGGTGTGCCTCAAATACCTGTTGGCAGACCTCAGTGCTGTGTTTGACAGACTTTGGGCATGGATAATAATATTAGCAAAGACAGTTCAAATTCATATAAATTCATCATCATATTCTGTACCAGCTGAAAACTGTGTAATGATCTGCAGAAGCAGGGATGCCTGTAGGTCTTTTTTCTTTCTTGTGGCCAGCTGGCAAGGTGCTTTCTTGAGGAATTCAGCACTTTGGACAGCACCTACACTACTGTCTCACACTTTCAGAAGGCCATTGCTCCGTCCTTCAACAGGCTGTCGGAAAGGACCCTGGGGTTTTCTCCATACTGACATTCCATCATGGTGTGGGGAATACACACAAGCCATGGGCACTTGATTTAAGAGTTAGTTTGTAAGTTGTTATAATAAAGTATAAGTGGATCTAACACCACCCCCCATTGTTATAGAAGGCATCTTAAAATAGCATGTTCAGGTAGTACAGTAGTAGCATCATAGAGATGTGGATTCCTGCCTAATTAAAAAAGGGTGACATAAGGAGCGCGAGCACATATCACGGCTCATCTCTCTTTCCCTCAGGCAGCAGGGAGGCAGCATTCACCTACGCCATCACGGCGGCAGGAGTGGCCCACGCGGTAACAGCAGCATGTAGCCAAGGCAACATGAGCCACTGTGGCTGCGACCGCGAGAAGCAGGGCTACTACAACCAGGAGGAGGGCTGGAAGTGGGGCGGCTGCTCTGCTGACATCAAATACGGCATCGAGTTCTCCCGACGATTCGTGGATGCTCGTGAGATTAAAAAAAATGCCCGCCGTCTGATGAACCTTCACAACAATGAAGCGGGAAGAAAGGTAACAGAAAGCACGCAATCATGCTTCCGTACTGAAAGAACCTCTTGGAATGCAGCAATGCCTTTTTTTGAATCACATAGTTGGAAAAAATCACTTTGTGTTCACTTTTTCTAGCATGAGGTTACAGTAGAACTATTAAGCAGAGATTTTGCCAGGTGCCAAAATAAACTTGTTTATAATTAACAATGACTGATATTTATTCCTTCAGCATTTATCTGTTTGATTTCAAAGCACTGCAAGCATTGTTGTATGTAGACTGGGGTCTGCATATGGTGTAGTTTGTTTGTGTTCTGCTCATGTAGAACAAGTGTTGAAGAGTTTTACACACACCAAGCTGAAAATATAGCAGCAAAAAAAGCCCAGAACCCCACAGCAAGGCTTATAGGCTGTGATGGTGCAGAGCCTTTGACTGATAAGTAACAGTCAGACATTTTCAGCAGCTTGTTTTGCTTTAGCCAATTACTATGCGTTTTCCCTTCACCATCTTGTGGCGTCCTTCTGATTCCGGCTCTGGTTTGGCTTGGCTCTGCTCCTCCTTGGCCATGCTTGTTTGTTATTAGTCATCCAAGAACATAAAATAACATGCACCCTAACAGCACAGAGTGCACTCTGGTGGCAAATGGATCTAATTAATAATGCTGCTCTTTACTGTGTGATCTGGGAGAGCCAGCCTAAGCCGAGCGGAGCCCTGCCTGCGGTTGCCAGATGGAGCCTCTCCAATCCCCCTCCGGTCTTCTGTATGGAATCATGAAGTGTGAAGTCAGTAACAGGATATTATTGTGAGCCTTTCTCTGCTGTACTGAAAACACAGTCCTCGCTCCACTGCATTGGGGTTTTTCTGCCTTTCATGAAGGAGCCATCATGGTAATAGTTGAGCAGTGCCATCATAGAGAGGGAGGGGGTGGGGTAGGGAGGATTTGAATTTACCATGTGACTCTGGAATGGGCAGGATCAGGGCTGCTGCTCTGGAATTTCAATTGCAATCAGACGTTTGTGTGGTTTGAGCTAGCTTTGAAGGATTGGGGGCAAAACTGGTGCACATTAGCCCAGTGAATGTAAACGGATCCCCTCAAAAGTGTATGGCCATGTGGGCATTTATGTAAGGCCTGGTATGGAGTAAATCTTTAGAATCTGTATCTCAGATCAATAGAAACAGCTGTCTTGGATGAGCTAGTGGCCCTTTTGTTTCTTGCATGGTGAAGAATGGCTGAATAAAGATTCTTACAATCTATTCAGAATAATCTTGTGTGGTTAAAGGTAGTTTTGTTGGATTAACCAGTTAGTTTGTGCAAATTTTGCAGGGAAAGAATAATTGGCCTGTGGAATATGTGGTACAAGAAAAACTAAAAACACTTGACCAAGTAGCATCCTACCTAAAAATGTAATTTTATGCAGCTTTTCTCATTAATAAAAAAACATACCAAAACTAAGTCTACTACTTGTCACTGGAGAAGGAAAATAACTGATATACCCTAAGCATACATACTGTTTCTTGCCTCTAACTGTCAAGAATACTTCTATCAGAATCTCAGTTTCTTCAGTCCTGAGAAACACAACACAGGATGCCACCACTAACAGGTTATAAACAGGATTGGGGGAGACCTGTGCACTGTGGGGAAAAAAAAAAGTTTGTTTTCTGTGTTTTCATTTCACATCCAGTAAAACCAAATACTTCATTTTGTTTGGTGCATATATAACTGGCTAAAAATCTCATTGGTTTGGCCCTACAAACAATCTGCAACACATAAATATCTGAAACATCCACTTTTACCTGCTTTGACATGGTAAATGGTTACATGAAATTTATATTCATTTTTCCTGCCCTTAGATGCAGTTGCCAAGAAGGTAGCGAGGGGGGTTTAGTAAAAAGTAGCATATTATGGCTAAGTTTACTTTCCCTAGTCTTGACAAATAGCTGCCATCTGCATCTTTCTTTTAGAATATCCCATTGACTTTGGTTATTGGTGATGTTGAACATTAAATCTTTGGTATGCCACAAGACAACTAAACCACTGCATTTGAAGCAGAATGGCATCCGATACTCATATTTCTCTGAAACCATGGTATTATTAATAAAGATTAGAATTTGTAATGATTTATTCTTATGTGCTGTATCCATATTTCTTTCTGCATATAGTGAAAGCAGTGATGATATATGGATAATTCTATCATCAGCCCATATGAATGTGAAATCGTATGTGTGAAAATAATGGTGAAAATGAATAAATGTGAAAATCCCCATTCATACGAAGAATGGCATTTTATGAAATATTATTTCTCATAAGTTTGATTTCCAGGTGTGTCATTTTAAACATATGGTTTTAAAACTACATGTGCAGTTACTTCTTATAGGAGCATAAAAATGTTTTGAGGACCAGATGAAAAGCTCAAGAGTTTCTCATGAATAACCTGCTTGTAAAACATCAGCTGCTTTCTTAACAATGGAAAATGCACTGAACATGAGATCATCAGTGGCTATACATCTCATGGAAATCTTTGGAGCTGCAGCGATTTCTTTACTGGCTCTTAAAAATGATAAAGTACAGAGTGATCATTGCATGTGGAAATCCTGACCATGCTACAGCCACCTGTGGTCCTGAGTCTGACCGGGCATAACTGGCCCTGCTGGATGGCCTTCTCAGGAAGGATGTTTTAGCCCTAACCCGCTCAGGCTGGCAGCTCTTGTCTGATAGGGGAGACCTAGATAGGGAGTGGGAACTGACAATGACTTAACACTGTAATTCTTTGTCTTTTATTCAATCAATCAATCAATTAATTAATGATCAATAATTTAATTTAATTTATTAATTTTTTTCTTCTCATTGTAAATATTGCACCTTTATTGTAAGTCCAGTGACTAGTCCAGTGATACTAGCAGAGTGGCAGGCACTGCATCAAAAACTGATAAAACTACAAAAGGACTTTACAGTTAAATTTGACATTTGCATTAAAAATGTATATTTTTCATATAAATACTGATACAGAAAAGTCAATGGCAAAAGCTTACCCAGTGTGAACTCTGTTATCAAAGTTGTAGTGTGGACTAATTTTTCGACTGCGTCATGGTGACTGTTGTTGTCGTATCATCATCCTCAGGTGCTGGAGGAGCGCATGAAGCTGGAGTGCAAATGTCATGGAGTATCAGGCTCCTGCACCACCAAGACGTGCTGGACCACCCTCCCTAAGTTCCGTGAAATCGGCTATGTGCTAAAGGACAAGTACAACAAAGCAGTACATGTGGAGGTGGTCCGAGCGAGTCGACTTCGCCAGCCCACGTTCCTGAAGGTGAAGAAGACTCACGGCTATCAGAAACCCCTGGAGACGGACCTGGTCTACGTTGAGCGCTCCCCTAACTACTGTGAAGAGGATACCAAGACTGGCAGTGTGGGCACACAGGGCCGCCTGTGCAACAGAACATCCCCACACACAGATGGCTGCGACCTCATGTGCTGTGGCCGGGGCTACAACACGCACCAGTACACCAAGGTGTGGCAGTGCAACTGCAAGTTTCAGTGGTGCTGTTTTGTCAAATGCAACACGTGCAGTGAGAGGACGGAGGTGTTCACCTGCAAGTGAACGGGCATGTGCGAAGGAGGGGGGCAGGTGGGAGAGGGAGTGCAGAGACAGTTGGAGCAAGAGACCTGCGGAATGGAAGAGATATTATTTTTGGAATATCACAAAACGGAAACGGAATGGGAGTTTGACACTATCGGCTCTTCTTGGCATTGTTTTGCACAGCAGAATTTTTATGTTTGCTTTCCTATAGAAATTAAATGCTAAATTCTGTCAGTAGGTACAAGCCCAGCTGTTGGGCTTTAAACTACCAGAAGCTCATGCACTGATGTATCCACACTGATTCAAACAAAAGGACTGCAGGATACAAGATGTGCCCTGGACCTGTGCATTGCATTCTGTTTTTTTTTTCCATTCCCTGGGAAGCAACAGTCAAAATGGAGGCTACAGGAATTTGGATATTGACAGTAACTGCTTGAAAGAGATCAGAAAGGGTTGGTTAAGTTAGCCTGGGTTACACTATAGAGAGAGAGAGATGGAAGCAGGGAGGAAGGTACATTTAACTCATGATCTTAAGCTCTGTAAAGACAAGAATGGAATTTCAGAATGCGGACGGAGCAGATTGAAAAATGGAGACATTGCTACAAGAAGCCTCTGCTACCAACTGGAATGTGGTGGAACATGTTAGCTGTCCAGTCACACTGGAACTGTCTGTTTGAACACTGAAAATAAATTGTTTATTTATGTTATAGTCTCTTAAAAAAGCAAAGCACTAACGGGTAGAAATGTCTTATTTTGTACTAAGTGTAAAGAAACAGAGAGATGGGGAAAAAAACCCTTTTTAGAAACTCATGACTGAAGGTGTGCGTCTTTTCAGAAAAAGTCCCCAGGTTCTTTGACAGAAAGTTTTTTTTTCCCTGAAATGGTTTAACCATTAATGGTGTGTTGACTTCAGAAACCACTTTTTAGGACGGTTTACAGTTTACTTATTTAACATTGGTTCTACTTTGCTGTAGCCTAACTTTAGTGTGCAGTAAAGTATGCACTAAAATTTGGATCACACTACTTTTTTAAACTTAGATAACAGCCAGAAGAAAAGTTAAAAAAACACCCTTTTAAAGATATTTCCTCAATTCAATATGTTGTCGAGTGCTGCACTGATATTTTTCTATTCTGATACATTGCAAATGAAACTAAATAAATATCCATTTGACTGACATTGGGATTTTATTGCAGAGAGCACAGTTGAATTACAAGTGACTTTTTAAAACTTTTTTTTATAATGTAGTGTAATGTAATGTAGATTATGACAATTGTGTCTTCTAAAGTTGCAAGACAAAAAAGTTCAACATAGCTCCTGGATGGCTATGTAGCCCTTGGATATCAGTTGTTGAAGGGATGATTATATTAACCATTTATCAACTTTACATGGAACCTACAACACCCTATATCAGTATAGGGAACATCTCGAGCTTATGTTTTTCATGTAACAGGTATATTAATTAGGTATATTATTTAATAGCTATGTTTTAAGTTATGGCAGTTATATTATAAACATAATTTCTCTGTATTAGTGTTTAAGTGTCTGAATGAAAAAAACAAAACAACTGTCCTTCATATTTTACATCTTCAGCTAACTCGATGTAGTGCACTGATTACTTGATGCTACAGCTCTGTGTAAGAGAAGGCCACTTTGTGTCTCTAGGCAAAGTCTGCTTTCCACAACCATGTCTTGAGCCCTTATTTGGAATTGTTCCTTAAACAAGACAATGATATTCATCGTGTAACATATTTGAGCCAGTGCTTTTAGATGCAGAAAAGCCCCTAATTCAGACGTTCCAACCACCCCTAAACACCACTGGCCATGTGGATGAAACATAAATCAGTAAAATCTTCGTAGCACAATAAATCTGCCAACTTGCTGACTTAGACCTTCTTTTGTACTCAGCACATGGTCATAATAATATATGGTCAGATCCCTTGATTATGGCATTCAAGGAACAAAGGAAAGTTATCCCAGGCATTAAAAAGAGGGGCACATAGGAAGAGCCATGTGAAGGGGAAGCTGGGTATTTTAAAGGGACAACCCACAAATTTTATATACAAACTTGTGTGAATTTGCAAAAAATGTTATACAGGGCAGAAATGAATATTTTCTAGTGTTTGAATGGGGGAAAAAAACATCCATTTAACTTATAAGTGGATTTGGTGGTTTTGCAAATTAATATTTTAAAAGATTCTTTCAAATGGACCTTTTAAACATTTTCCCCTGCAATTTAAATATAGTGAATTCTCAGAGTAGTAGGTCTCTTCATTCTCATATTCATTCATTCTCAACCAGTTTGGATTGAACAAAGCTGCATCTTTGATGGAAAACCAGCATCCATGCAACATGCTCAGAACTCAGCGTTGTAAGTGCTTAGCTCTGACACTTCCTAATACTCTCCCCCTAGTATTAAATGTGGCTGAGGTGGTATTGCTTCAATGTAAATGAAATGTATCAGGTTGGACATATGACACTTCTGGTGTCATGCAACTTAGCACACATTGTTATTGGATACAACTTGGCTATCATTAGTGAGTAATAGCTGAAAGTAGCTGAAAATGTCAAATGTCAGGAGACTGGTCTGTGAGGGAGGCCTGAACACAGCACATAAAAGAAGACATATTGACATACCGAAGGTCACATATTGAAAATTTAGCCTGTTAGGTTGCCTAATGTTACAGTTTGCCTACTATAAAGCCTTTAGAACATAAAGAGAACAATTCAAATACATTGTTTTCCCACAGTGCTTAAATTACTGTTTAAATTGCCTATAGGTTAAATATTGCCACAATTGCAGTGACCTCTGTCTTTGCTGTGTAAAAATGCCTATGAGAAAAAGATCCATGCTGGTCTTCTACACCACATGACCCAGTTGGGTTTCAAATATGGTGTTCAGTGGTGGAGCATGTCTCTGCCCTGCTAAAAAGCTTCTATTATATTTTCTTTCTCAGTGCACTGACCTCAATATAGATATATTCCCAAACCCTTTTAAGACCAACTTGGAGTAGTTTTAACTAGAATCAAAATGTTGTTCAGGGCATGACTATCTTTAGGAATATTAATAATTGTATATAATTTTTATGCCTGAAAACAAATATACCCTTGTCATTTCTGTATCTATGCTTCCACACTGAAACTGCACTACTTACTGCCGCAGTACGAGACATCTTTTGCTAATCTTTTGATAGTTTAATAATGCTTTGAGGTCAAGTCCCCAAGTCTTTACAGATTAAAATCTAAAACTCTTTAAAGGGACAATGTCATTTTAATAGGCATACAATTACCCAAATTTCTGAAGAAATATAATCACTGATACATTTATTCACCTAGCTGAAGTTTGTCCAAAAGATACCATTCCAAATGAGTTATGAAAGAAAGCAATAAAGCCAATGAAATTGAAAACAAATTGAAATGAAACAATTATCCTAAAAGTAAGTATTTTCCAAACATATGCAGTCCTCTTTTTTATGGGGGGTAGCGTATGCCACTGTTGCCGAGGTGTTAGGCTCTCCCTGGCTTTGGGCTTGGCTGAAAAGCATTACAGACATGCAGCCAAGCAGAAGTAAGGAGTGTTTTGTTAGTCGTCTGAACCTCTGGTGCCCGGAACCACTTAAGCTCTTGTACTATACCTGGATTTGACCAAAATAAATCCATTTGTTTCTGACAAACATTTTGTCATAAAAAATATGACAGAGAAAAACAGAGACTGCTGCTTGTGTGTTCACTCTTAAAGCACCTATTGTTGAGGTGTCAGGATCATTAGTTCATCAGGGCTTCCATTCTGCCAGTTAATGCCTGTGGCCTTTTTCCACGCAGGCAGCAGAGCTGATTCAGAGCTGCACTGCATCAGCCTGCTGTGACACTCCAACACAGGGAAGGAAGATCCTAGTACCCCATGTTTAATACTGTACCCTCTGCTCACTTTCTGCTGGTAGTATAATTTTAAGCATTATCAGCTGATGATAGAAAGCTGACACAGAATAACACATTAAACAGTTTACCAACATCACTGTAGCACAGAGGTTCTCATTTTGAATATATTCTCAGACAGTTAATGTTAATACTTGGAAAATGAGAATGAATCTAGATTTGTATTCATTTTTTACAGAATCATGGATGGCTTAGTGCAGCCAATTGAATGGAACAGTATAAACAGGACAGTCTGTTGTTAACTGTTGGCAGTGGTGTAAAAGAGAGAGCTCTAATACAAAACCACATTCCTTCTTCAGTAGCACAGTTCAGCTAGCAAGCAGCTTGCAAGATAAAATGTGAATGACAGTGATGAGAGAAGTCTCTTATGTCAGCCATTTCTGACTACCCTGAAAACTGGCTTAAACTGTTTAAATGCTTAATGAACAGCCGAATGACTGCCAAACATCATTCAGCTCCTATCACAAGCCATTGGAAAACAAGAATAAGAGAGCACAATAAAAACCAGGATTGTCTCTTAAGCCTCTCAGATCAACTGCTGCCGATGAAATCCTTCCCTGTTTTCCCCTGGGGTGACTCGGCCCACTGGCATCGAGAGAGGTGCTCATGACTTGACCCGCCAGCTCTCTCTCACAAAGTCCCCTTTCAGGCCTTCAGGAAATGAGCCTCATCAGTTTGCTTCACTGAAGCTCTGGCTGTGCTGCTGAAGCCTGTTGCCAGGCATCAGGCAGAGAGCAGGGTATAGATGCTGGGAGATGAGATGGGCAGAGGGCAGATGTGTGGTCTTACCACTAAGCACTCTGAAAGGGTGAATGAGTTCATGTGCTTTGTGGAAGGATGTGATCTCTTCTTTAGGGTGGTAAGAGAGGCTCAAACAGTGCATGCATCTTTTGGGGCAGAAACTGAGTAGATGTGATGTTTTAGCATTTTTTGGCTCTGAGGCGAGACCCTTGCATAAAGATTAGGCTTATGACAGACATAGCCAAAGTCATGGTGACGAGAACTGGTTCACAAACCTGTTTGAATAAACATAGCCTACTTTTTTGTAGAGTTTAGTAAAAGTAATGATTAATGAAGTGATTAAGTGTTTCCCCTGCTCATCACTACAAAGCTGCCTAACTGACCACACAGTTTTCTCAGGGTCTTCATCTTTCTCAGGATTTAGAGATGAGCATATATAACAGGGACTGTTACTGTCACAGACTTTGCCAATATCCACGGTGACATATGCATAATGCACATACACCATGAACCAGAGGATTCACCATACACCAAAAAACCAGAGGAGCTATCTTGTTCCAGGAATCAGTGTCAGCCTCGCAGCCTTCGGACATTCTGGGCTTTGCTCTCTGGAGAGATAACATGCAGCTGTGAGGGGGAGAGGGACGAGGGTAGTGAAAAATAAATTACACCAAAAAAAATGAGGAGGGAGTGAGGGGTAAAGTCAAAGAAGTCAAGGGGTCCTTTCAACTGACATCAGAGATTTTCCAGAGACGGCTGGTGAAGAAAGGGCCGCTTTCCTCTATTCCAGAGCTTCTTAAGCCCTATCCCCTCAGTGTGGGCAGTGCGTCAGTGGGAAAGCCCTTACTCATGGCTTTTATGTTTGTTATCCTGGAGTTAATGGCATTAGACAAAGTGATAAAAGGGAACATGGCTGCACTACTGTGCTTAACAATGAAAGGATTAATCAAAACTGTTATTCTGTCAGTCCTTAACATAACTTCTCTGTGCAATCGCAGCATAGCAAAAGTTTTTTGTTTTGTTTTGCTTTAAGGCAGACTCCCTCAAGCCTATTCCGAATGCACCAATAAATGTACATGCTAAAGGAAAGTCACTCAGCATGAGCTAACATATTTCTGACATATAATGCATCATCAGTGGCATCCATGTCATGAAAATGAACTGCCATGACAGTAGCTGTTTAGTGAGTCATTTTGGGTAAGGTTGGGAAATCACCAGCTACATTTGTCTTGCACTGCACAAAGTGTCACACTATTAGATCATTGGTTTACAGAGATGAACTGGATATCATTATTAACAAAAAAAGTTAAAAGTCAAAAAAAGTCTCTAGGATGTGACTGTTGCAGATTTTAAATCTATTGGATGGGTATGATCCATTTTTAGTTTTAATACAGCTATAGTGGATTTTGTCAGGTTTGGCCTGAGTTGTTTGAATTCAGAACCCTTTAAAATGACACATAAGGTTTAGTCTTTCCCAGAGTCCATGCACATTCCTGATCCCTTTAAGGATTCTTTTAGCCCAGGGCTGCAGCATGTGCAGCCTGCATCAAAGAGACAAATGCACAGCTTTGTCTAGAAATCGTGCCTCTCATCATCATCTCTTCCTTGTTTTGACTGCTTGTCTCATTGAAAGACCATCATTCTGAGGTTCTGTCTCATCTGTTTAATATTAGTGGTAAGGAACACATGGCCATTCAAAGGCACAGGCCTGGTGACATCATACATGGCAGGAGGGAGAGAGGCAGGCTGGGTAGAGGGAGAGGTGAACATATAGTGGAGATTAATCTTGATAAGGACTACCTGATTTGTCCTGCTTGTAGTCTTTAAGATCTCTAAGATCAGAAATCATAAATGCTTTATATAGTCACTTAAAAGCACAAATATATAAAGATCAGCACAAGAAACAAGCAAACTTGAGAATCATTATCATTATAGGGCCATCTGAACTCTATAAACAGAGACAGAAGACAATAATTAAGAGGCCATTGTAAAATGATCAGTTTCTAAGGTTTTACTATTTACTAGGAATGTGTTTGAGTAAAATTAACATTTTAGTTTTTCTCCATAAACTATTGACCACATTTCTCACACATTCCAAATAAAAATATCATTTAAAGCATTTATTTACAGAAAATTACATCTGGTCAAAATAACAAAACAAACAATAATAACAAAACAAACAACCCCCCACAGTACTAATGTTTTAACGCAGGAAGAATTCATACATCAATATTTGATGAAACCACCCCAGTTTTCAACACAGTTATCATGAGCCTTCACATGCTCTCCACCAGTTTTTCACATTGATCATTAAATAAGATTTGGGTCAGGCTGATCACCTAAACAATATCTCATTACCTAGAATGAGGTTTGCCTGTGCTGGAATGCCACCAACACTGGAATAGATTGGCTGCCATACATATTAAGATAATATATAGATGTATAAAAGACATGGATAAATAAAAATGGATGACACTTTTGAGTTCTATACTCATTGATGTACATACTTCAACACTTCATGAAGTATCATACTTATGGATGAAGCAGCAGCACATGTTAACCTGTCTTGAATGCACACACACACACACACACACACACACACACACACACACACACACACACACACACACAGAGAGAGAGAGAGAGAGAGAGAGGGTGGGGAGGGACAGTTTGCTATCGTGGTTCACAGTGTTTAGAAAGTTTAGGATTTTAATCCAAATCTGCTTTATTGCAGAACATTTAGAAGTAATTTAATAATTCTTTAAAATTTCTTTTACAATAGCTCTCTCTTCTCAAGTGGAGTATTTCAGCAAGAAGATAACTGCAACTATTCATTATGGCTTGTTGGAACTCAGTTCCAGTACTGGGAAATAATAGATTTATGACAGATTGTCCCCTAGTGAGAATATTTAATAACTGTGCTTTAATAACTATCTGTTCCCATGAATAACAGTAAACCGTAAATAATGTCAGATCAGCAGATACGGCAGTGAGTGTACATACATGGCAAAGGAGAGATGAGACATTAGGACAGTAAAGAATTGCTCTCCACTTGGCCAGTGTATCTATTTATGTTGGCTGGTCTGGGCTAGCAGTGCTCACAAAACTCAAGTGGGGTTAATGCGTGTGTGGAGCCGCCCTCCAACCTCACACCGCGACTAGCATCAGCAGCCTCAGAGGGTGGGGTTGTCTAATGGCCAGGGGAAAAGGTTCTTGTGTTTGTCTGTGTGTGTGTGTGTGTGTGTGTGTGTGTGTGTGTGTGTGTGTGTGTGTGTGCGCGTGTATATATCTTTAGTCTTCTATGCAATGTGTGTGCCTTTCTGTTATAATTGTTTTATGTTGGTTTCTAAGAAACTTGCTTGCAAGAACAAGTGTTAGTCTGCAATGTACATGTGCATCAGTGTGTGTGTGTGTGTGTGTGTGTGTGTGTGTGTGTGTGTGTGTGTGTGTGTGTGTGTGTGTGTGTGTGGGTATGTGTGTGCAGCTTTCGAGGACAGCCCACACACGTCTGGTTCCCACAGCCCTGTTGGGTCTGGCAGAAGTGCTCCTGGGCCAAGGCTTCTTCCCCTTGAGAATATTTTCACCTTCTTTTCACTACACTAAGGTTGAGATTTGGTGATCTGATTTCACTGTTAGGCAAGGGGCATGATCTCCCTAAACCTCCTCCTTCTCTGATGGCTAGCTCTTAGCTGGGGCTTATATCCCTAAAAGACACCAAAGTGATATGTAATTCTTTTTGGTTGAAATCTCGCTTTGAAAAAAAAAAGCATTTAGGATTTTTATCCTTTGGGAATATGTTCTCACACATTTTTACCAGTGTCTCACAACATAGAAATTTACATGATAATGGGCAGTTAGAAGACATGGGTAGTAACTAGCTACATTTACGGCATTTAGCTGACGCTTTTATCCAAAGCAACTTACAATTACGACTGAGTACAATTTTTGTGCAATTGAGAGTTAAAGGCCTTGCTCAGGGGCCCAACAGTGGCAACTTGGCAGCAGTGGGGCTTGAACTGGCAACCTTCTGAATACCTTAACGACTGAGCTACCACTGCCGACCTACACTTACTCAGTACAGCTTTGATGGTTTTATGATTATTTTCAAATGAATTATTTTATTTACAGAATTAATCATTCACATTTATTTTCTAATTTCTGTTTGTGTTTTCTGATTTCTGTCTGTATTTTAAATCAAAATGTTCTGTTTATGACAACTTCTAGAGTGCTTTGATATACCAGTCATATCTGTCACTGGGCTTTATCAGGTTAAACTGAAAGTATCACATAAAGAGAAGAGCACCTAACTACAATTTGCATACCAAACATACCATAGATACCTTGCAGTGCTGTAGGTAAGTCAGTACTTAAGCAGTTTAGGTTATTTACTTCTGCTACTCCAGCTGTTTTGTTGTTGTTATTTGTTTGTTTGTTTTTTGTTTGTTTTTTTGTTTTTGTTTTTGGACAGGCTGCTTTAATTCCACTTGATTCATTACTTCACTGAAGTGTAGTTTTAGATTATTGTACACACCTAGCTATTAGCTAATGTCAAATTACTTTGAAGACTGATCAATTTATATATAATTATCAGGTGAGTTTAAACAATGACAGGTTTAATTAAAACTGGAAATGTGTGGAGATGTAAGTAAGTAACTAAGTAAGTAAGTCTTACATAGTTCAGCCAGGACTTGGGGGTTGTGAAACTGCATGTCTACATGCCATGTTCTGAATGCCATTGATAAAACATAAATGTGCTACACAGCTGAGACCACAAAACTTGATACCCCAAAGAAAAGATCCCTGGACATTTGGAAAATATTTGCATTTTCAACATCTTGGTTAGCTCTCACAGTGCACAAGATGTCAACGAGGGAAGAGTTTATAGACAAATCATCTGGCAGATGAGGAGAAACACCATTCTGTAGAGAATTTAGTGTGAGGCTTTATAACAGTGTGATGCTTTGTAACAGTGTGAGGCTTTGCAACAGCGTGAGGCTTTTTAACAAAGAATTTAGTGTTAGCCTTTATAACAGCATGAGACTTCGCTAGCACAAGAATTGGAGCAAATACAAGACAATAGTATGCATTATTTTAAGAATTTACAATTCTTTATAATTTGACCTATTTGCATTATACAAATATATACAATCTGAAATGTATTCAATGTCTTCACACTTACTTTAATTTTTCTATTTTTCTATTTTCAAGAATAGGCACATCTATACTCATATATAAGCCAAGGGTGTACAAAGGTTGTAATATTGAGAAAGCAGAAGTAGCATCAGAGGACATTGTCTCTTCACACTGCAGTGCATTTTAGGCTAAGTGAGAGGGTCTAGCACCTTAGGAAAGTTCTGCTTGTCTAATCTGTCACTCACTGTGTATATCATTCAGTAAAGGGTTGCTAAAACAATTACCTCTAATGCAAGCTTTATTAATAATTCCTCCTCCTTACATTGTCTATAGCCTCCATAGTCTTTGGGTTACAGGCGAAGGCCAAACTGAGCTGCTTCATGATCGAACAGCATGGGCCTTTATCTCCATTTCCAGTTCACTGTTTCTACATCCAGAGTCCTTGAGAGTGGAAGCAGAGCCACTTTGTGTTTGGGGTCTACTGGCAAAACATGGCTTTGTACATGTTAATACTTATGAGTAGAGTTGGTAGATATATCTTTTACATGGAAGGTGCCATTGGCAGGTATTCTTTCGGGCAAAGATAAGAGCAGTACATAAGCATTCACAGAGCAAGA
Organism: Electrophorus electricus; assembly: GCF_041902795.1. Lineage (NCBI taxonomy): Eukaryota > Metazoa > Chordata > Actinopteri > Gymnotiformes > Gymnotidae > Electrophorus > Electrophorus electricus. The sequence goes on along the minus strand of NC_137500.1, from coordinate 9,800,962 downwards.
AGAAATTATCATCCAGTTGTCTTTTAGGGCTCAATAAAATAACACATGAGCATCATCTGACTAATTACTTATTAATTACAGCCGTGCGAACAGTACAGAAGGTCAACATATGTGCAGTACAGTATCACACAAATGCATTACATAGTAAATAAAGAAATGTAATCAAAGAAACAATGAACAACTTTGAAAATGTATTAAAATTTATTTGGTTATCAGCATAAATGTTATATTTATGTCCATGGGAATAAACACTATCTAATGTCTCCAACAGTTCAGTGTCTGGCTGAATAGGCTGTTTTGAGGGGGGAAAAAATAATATGCCAACTAGACTAGGTCTAGTTTAGCAGCTAAATACAGACAAATGTATGATAATTAGTCTATATTAGTCCATAGCCACCATCTGATCTACTCTCAGGCCATTTGAGAGCTGTTCATATCAATATCATATCAAATCTTAGGAAACTACTGAGGTCCCTCCTTAGCTAGTTTCAGCACTGCTTAAAAGGTGTTCTATAAACTGACTGACATGAAATAATAAAATATAAAATAACAAATTACATAAAATAATTGTTAAGTGAATAATCTTTCAGACCTACATGCTTTCAAAATTATGAACTAAGTGTTTTTCTAATTTTTATTCTTGGCTTTCCTTTCTTTTCTACCTCTCCAAAGTAAACTCAGTCATATTTGTGTCCTTTATGGAGCATCATTATCATAAAATCCACAAATACAAGAATGAATAATATAACATAATATACATATATTGTACATACATTGTTAATATATTGTTGTACATATATAGAATATATATTTCTCTATGCACCCCTGTTTTCTTTTTCTCAGTTTGGACAGAGCACTCTCAACCATTTCACTGCGAGTTATATTGTGTATGACTATGTATGTGACAAATAAACCAAACTTGAAACTTGAAACTTGAATGCATTAGGTCTCATTTGGAAGAGACGTCAGATACCAATGCACACCTCTCATCATCAAAGGCCATAAAACCATACCCCTGCTTCACTGGAAAATCAACTTTCCTATTCTGAATTTTTGTTTACAGATCAAGATCTATGTGTTGGTTCTTGTGCATCTTCATATGATTCCCAATCCTTTCAAGGATATATACTTTGGGTACAGATAGGGTATTGCTGTCTGACTGATGAATCCATGAAAACCTTCAAGTTCATACAATTAAGTCCTTCATGAAAGGTAACCAAAAAACAAAAAGCTAATGAGATGGGTTTTTTTCTGATTAATTGAGCTATGGATGTACCTGAGAATGAAAAAAATGTTTTGCCCCACTGAACTGAGAGCCTGGCTCCAGAATAAATTGACTGATATTTGCCAGTATTATTTGTCAATAATGGAACTTTGATAGAAGCTCAGGAGGCTGATCTTAAGTTGAAGAAATGTGTGAGAAACCTTGATATATGGGAGACAAACTGGTGGATTTTATTTACTTTAAGAGAAGCATGCAATGCAGGATCATTTAAAACTCAGAAGCATTTTATCTCATTTTTAGAATTCTGACCAAGAAAAAAAGTCACACGAATCCATCCTGAATGTGAAATCCAAACCAAAAATTTTGAGCTGGTATACAAAGTGTATGACCAGTGATTATTACCAAGTATGTCAGAATTTCAGTGGAAAATTTACACAATAAGAAGTTTATTCCATGGTTTTTGCTAAACATCCACACACAAAATATTTAACCACAAACTGTTGGATTTTTATATGCTTTATGAGAAGCATGCAATGCAGAGGGATCGTTCTGACACATCACTCGGACAGATTTGATCACAAATTATTAATTTATTTTTCACTACAATTATAATTTAAATTAATTCATCCTATAAATGAATCCACACTACAGTGTGGATGCAGAGGGAAGCAAAATAGTCAGTTTGCCTTGCATCAAATGCCTCACAGCTGGGACGCAAACCTGTGTGAACTAAAGCATCATTACACAGTTAAGCTGTGTTTTTACCAGCAGCTTCTCATCTTTGGGATGGTACTACTTCTGTTTTTATAATGATAAAATCAAACCCGGTGAATATGGTTTAGAGTTTTATTTTTGCAGGTGCTCTGAGACCATTTTACTTAGACTCAATTATGAAGATCTTTTGACTTTGAGAAAGTGGTACAGAGGAAAGTACAGCCAAATAGCGGCGAAAATGAATGGAGCACACAAATGTGGCTGTGTGCCAGATATCCTGTCGAAGTCCCATGTGTGGCGGTTAGGGTTGGCCTCTAAGAGTTGGCAACTGAGCTCAGAATCAATGGTGCACTCCATAGAACCGACTCCCCAATACTCACCACAATCACTCTTGTCTGGGTGGAAGCCAGTGTGTAGATTGGTCTATGCCCACAATGAAAGATGAGCTCATGACAGCTGGGTATTTAAATCCTTTTACTTCTTAATAACCCTCATTACACAAATATCTTATTTGTCATTAGGTTCAGCAATTTATAATGTCTTCACCATTATTTATCTGGCACACTATTTATCTGGCACACTTATCTGGACCATTTTCCTAATTCCTAATTTTGCATAATAATAATATTATTATTAATAATAATAAGGAAATTATCATTAATAAGGCACATGTCCTTGTCATCTTATTAAAAACACACAGTAAACATATATAACATATTGTGAAAGATTGTACAATGGTATAATAGGAACCAAAGTCTGTGCTGGAAATTCCAAGGCCAAACACATATTAATTTAATATTTAGCTTAAAACAGAAATCATACATGACACATTCAATCTGTTTTGCATGCTTGTTACATTCTTAATACTATGGCACATCTCTTCTGCTTCATCATGGCTTAACAGTGGGGTTTGCATGTGGAGGTACAAACACAGCTGTCCTGTAGATATGACTCTGTCCGCACACCAACTAATTATTTTATACATCTGGCTAGATAACATACGGAGATTTGAGACACCCCTGCTCAGAGGCTATGGTTACCAAATCAATGGTGCTGGAACAAGCTTACTACAGATGATCGAATTAACAGGTGAATGAGAGTAGTTCAGTGCCTCTAGTCTGAGTTCAGGGCATTATTATGATGATTATCAATTTCAACTCCACACTTGAAAACAACAATAATGGAAACCAATCGTGAATTTGTCTTTAAATCCTCTTATTACTGAACCATTTCAGATTGATGTAAAATTGAAGTGGGATACTTTTCAGCAGTGACTGACTGTGAAGCTAGCATGGAAGGGGCAATAGCAATAGCTTTATGACCTCTGTGCTGTAGCTGCAGAATGGCAGACAGTATAAGGTATTGGTATTCAAGTGTGTAGGTGAATGTGGTACTGGCACATAACTGTGATATTATAAAGTAATTTATAATGGGGTGCAGCCCACTGTCCTTCTTTACAAGAAAAATATCCTACAGAGTCTGGTGAGGTTAGACATTTTACACTTCATTCTAACATGGCACCTACAGCAAGTGAGGTGAAATAATAAATACATTAAATAAATAAATAAATAAATAAATAAATAAAGCGAATATAAGCCCTATCACCAATTAAATAGTTAAAATAACAACCTGGAATTTTTCTCTATTTGCTTTAAATAAAAAATAAATAAACATAAACCTGAGTGCTAAGATAGTGTAAAGCTTGGTAAGTAGAGGCAGGTGTATCTGCCCCAGTGCTGCAGGGCAAGGAGCAGGACGGACAGACTCCCTCGTTGGACACAGACATTAATTAACACATGAACAAGACAATGGCACTCACATATAAAATAAACTGTGAACATGAATACAAATATGGCTAACATGAACAATGTGAACAAGAACATGAACAACATGAAAAATGACCGACAACAATGCACAAACCAACAGGGGTTTAAATACATACAGACATAACAAGGCCACCATGTGCGGTGTGTGCTAAACAACACAGGTGTTGCTACAAATGAGTGTGAATTCCCACTGCACGTGGTGGGCCATACCATGTGACTATTGGCAAAGGAAGCATTCTGTGACAGCAGGATGCACTTGCTTAGAAGAATGAGATTTATTTAGTGCAAATCCTTAATCAGTAATCTAAATGGTCAGAGGTCAAAATGCCATAGGAGTCATAAGCAGAAACAGAACTGGAATACATGTTGAATGTAAAAAGCAACATGCAAATACAGGGAAAAACATGAATATAAGGAATCCCTGAAGACAGTCTCAGTGATGTATGTGTCTGTTAAATCCCTGAGGACATCCTCTCAGATCACAACCCCGAATTCACCCCCCAGGTATTGCGGGTATTCATGAATATTAGTCCAATATCAGGTTCAATTGAATAAGGAACTGAAGAAATTCCTCTGCATCTACTGCCATGCCATGCAATGGTCTTGCTCCTTTTCTTAGGCCAACAAAATGACCTGATTTATTCAGCCACTGGGTTGACTCACTTTGAGTGTGTTCTAAGATACCGGTCCCCTTTCTTTCCTTGGGACACATCTACCATTAATGTACTTACTGTAAACAACTGGATCAAGAGCAACAAGTGAGTCTTTGAGAACACCTACAATCACCTGGAGACAAAAATTCACACGGCCAAGGCCAATCAAGCTTGCAGCAGTGTTCTCACATATCTACAAGGGGATTACATCCATCTTGCTATCCACCAGAGATCTGCACTCTCTGAAGAGAAGTAATAAACACAAACTCCATTATGTCTGTCCTTTTTTATTGGAATGCTACACAACAAAAGCCACTTGACCCCTCAGTGACATCTCTCCTGACTTCAAACTGCTCCTGTTGGAAGTGGATGGGATAGACTCTTATGCAGTACAGTTAATACTTGATCTTGGCACTAGGGTGGCAACATCCAGTATCTGAGGTCCCGAGGAGCACTGTTAGGTGCCAAGGGAGAACATCCTGTATCCTGCTTCACTGCTCATTTTCCATCAGGGTCAACCAAAGTGGTCATCATCACCGTGGGCCATGTTCATTGGCCTGTTTGAATGCTTGGGGGGTATTCCTGCTTCCCCCTTACAGTTAGCAAAGAGCCATGGTTTTCTGATTACTGCTTTGGTTTCGCATTGCCTGACTTAGTTCTGTTCTCTGGTTTTGGATACTACTGTTTACAATGGCTTGCTTGGATAATGACTTAGCTACTTTGTCCATGGACTGGATAGTGTTTGGATTCATATTAAATCTGTATATGCATATTTTTTGCCAGATAAAACACGGCATGATCTAGTTCTATACTATGAATTTCACCATAAATAAAAGATTAGAGAGGAGAAAATATGACAAATCAATTATATATAGGTATACATAGGTATTTAGTAGTAAAAACTAGTACAATCTTAATCCAGTTGCCCAATCCTGGTTAAGATGACATACATTCATATAATGTTACTTCAGTATCATTTGACTGATTAAAGGCAATATACAGTGCACTATCAAAACATTTTGATCAACTTTAGCAATGGTTTGATACTATTTTTCTTCAGTCCAAACAGCCAATTTAGCAAGCTATTGGAAACAAAACAAAACAAAAAAACTGAATGCATGCATTTCAAACCTCAAAAAACTGTAATACTATTTAACTAGTGGCATTACTTGGGGGTTCCCTCATTGCAATAATTCAATAATGAACGTGTTGTGTCAGTTATATAGCAGAAAATAACTAAATATAATAATAATCTAATAATTATTAAATATAATAATAATCTAAATTAGTTTAAATTATTAAATATTGAATGCATTACATTTGTTATATAGAAGCAGTTTGGCTGGCCTTGGTAGTAGTTGTTGGTTTGGTTCTGGGTTAAAGTCATAAGTCTGAGTTTTGATCTTAAACCACAATAACATATGATGGTAGATACCTGTGTATCTTATCCACTCTGCTGACTTGACAACATTAGATACTTTGATGTGCTCCAACACCACAGGTTTTACTTTACAATTAGACCCACAGAAAAGAAAATTAATAATTTGTTCGTTTTGTTTGATAATGAACATGCATATTCATCCATAATACATATATACTTTTTATCTCTAGATTTCTTTCTTCTCGTAAAACAGATTATGGAAGCTTTCTCTTGCTCTGTTTCTTAAGATTGTTCCCATAACTTAGTGAATTGGTTCCCATAACACGAGTCATGACAGCTATTCTATTGCTCTGTCTCTGTGAGCCAGTAATTAATTGCTAAGAATGTTCCTTCAGTCCAACATAGAGTGCCAAGCCAGGTCAATAGGCCCTGTGGAGGAATGCTGTCCTGAGCATTCCAATGATAATCATCCATAGGATTGTGGTTTTAGGGAAATGACCTGTTGAACAATGGTGCACAGGTCAATGGTTTGCTCTATCTCATAGGCCTGGCAATGTGAATTAAATACTCCGAATGCTAAGCCAGTGCTGTGTGGTCATGGCCCCTCACTTCACTCTAAAAATATGTGATTTGAATCACGAGGTGCATCCATCTCTGCAACAATCTGTTGTGGTTAGGAATAACCTGCTTTGACACTCTGAAGTCCATGAGATGCTTCTCTGACTGGGCCTAAAATGCCTAGTGTCACCCATCACATTTCAGGTCCCCTTAGCTATTTTGGAATGCGTCTCTGCCTCCTTTTATTAACAGGCCATTTCCCAAATGTACAGATATCACACATGGCACCTTCTGTAAGGGCGAAAGAACCTCCATACGTGAATAAATCAGGGACTTTGCATCAATTAATTTACTCTAAGGCTCAAGTGAAGGTTCTTTTATGAAGGTGCTAAGAAAAAAAGACCTCCTAGCGGAAACGTCTATAAAAAATCCTAGTGAACTCATGAATGCCAGATAGACGAACTGCATTAATACCCCAAATCTAATGGAAGAGATAAAACACCACTTTCTAGACATAACAAGATGATAAATAGATTTGCCTGTTAAGTAGCTTATCCAGTAAAACTTCTGTGTCCATTGTATTAGTAAACCAGCAGGTTCTCAGCAATGCTACAAGGATAATATTGTGAACTTGAGACAGGGGCAGCAGAGAGGAAGCGAGAGGCGAAGTTCCATTTACAAGTTTTTTATTATTCATACTTTCCACATCCCGTCACCAAGTCTAGTGGATAGTTAGGAACGGAGTAGCTTCTCTCCAGTAGGCTCGCATAGTTCGGCTACTAATGTGCAGCGCCATCCTTCCAAACCTGTGGGTGTATAAATACGTGTGCAGGTCAATGAGGTGCAGGTGTCTCCTGTCAGAAGACAGGTGATTGTGAGCAAGGAAAGTGTGTGACATGGTCCTGGTCCTGCGGGAGCGTGTCCCCCCCTTTTGGGTACCAGTCTCCCATGACAGAACCACCACCCCCCCCCACCGCCCAAAGGCCCTGACCAGCCTCCTATGAAATGAGGCGATGAGGTCGGGATCCAAAACCTGGGAGGCTGGGACCCAACAGTGCTCCTCAGGACCGTATCCCTTCCAGTCCACCAGGTACTGGAGGCCCCGGCCCCTCCTACGGGAGTTCAGCAGAGAATGCACCCTGTACACTGGGTCTTCTGCCGTCACCAGAGGCAGGGGAGGGATTTCTGGGGAATCTCCTTCCTCCGTGAAGGGGCCTTCCCTCACAGGCTTCAGCGAGGAAACGTGGAAGGCCCGGGAAGCCTGACTACTCCCTGTCAGGCCTACCCGATAGGTCACCTCGTTAACCTGGCCAGTAGTGGAGTAGGGGCCCTCATACCTAGCCTTGAGCTTGCCTGTGGCGCCTGCTCGGCCGTCCCTGGTAGAGACCCATACCTTCTGCCTGATCTCATACTTGGGGGTCTCCCCTCTTTTTTTGTCGGCCTTCCTCTTGTAGACAGGAATTGCCCTACATAGGTTCTGGTGCGTCTCCTCCCAGGTCCATTCGCTCTCCTGGCACCATCTGTCCGCTTCCGGCTGGTCCGATGTAGCAAATAAAGAGGCGGCTGGTAGCCTAGGACACACTCAAAGGGGGTGAGGCCAGTTCCTGTGTGTCACAAGGAGTTCTGCGCATATTCCACCCATAGGAGGTACGTACTCTATGTTTCTGGGTGGTGGTTGCAATAGAGGTGCAAAAACTTACCCAGTTGACCCGTTCCACCTGCTCATTGGCCTGAGGATGGTAGCCCAACGTCAAGCTAACCATGATGTTAAGCTTGCCCAGTAATTCCTTCCAAACCCGTGATGTGAATTGGGGGCCTTGGTCTGAAACGATGTCCTTGGGCAGAAGACCTGGCGGAACAGTAGATTGGCCATCTCCCATGCGGTGGGCAGGGCTATGAAAGGGATGAACCTAACCATCTTTGAGAACCGATCCATGATACTCAGAACCATGGTGTTACCCTCAGAGACGGGAAAGTCGATTACAAAGTCCACTGCCAGGTGGGACCATGGTTGGTGGGGCGTAGGCATGGGGAGGAGTTTCCCTGCTGGAGGCACCTGGGGCGTCTTGCTGCATGCGCAGTGGGGACAGGAAGCCACATACCTCACCACCTCTTTGGGCATAGCAGGCCACCCGATCAACTGCGTGGTGCAGGCTGCGCCTGGGTGACCCGTCCCCAAGAAAGTGTGTGCCCATGTGATAAGTGCGCCATGATGTGCCGGGGAGACATAGAGGCGATTATCGGGACATTGCGGATAGGGATTAGCCTCCTTGATCCTTGATCTTTCGGTCCAATTCGGATGCGAGAGCGCATCCACTCGGGTGTTCCTCTCTCCCGCGCTGTAGGTGACCTTGAACTGAAACCGGAAGAAGAAGATTGACCACGTGGCCTGCCTAGCGTTTATTCTCTTGATGGTCTGGATGTATTCCAGGTTCTTGTGGTTTGTGTATACTGTGAATGGGTGTCTTGCTCCCTCAAGCCAGTGCCTCCACTCCTCAAAAGCAAGCTTCATCACCAGAAACTCACAGTTCTCAACCCCGTAGTTCCTTTCTGCTGAGCTCAGCTTTCGAGAGAAGTAAGTGATGGGCCGCAGGCCGCCTCTCTCTCCCGTGTGTTGCGAGAGCACCGCGCCCACTCTCAGGGTCCGGTTGTTGCAAGACGGGATCTAATGAACCTCCTGTAAAAGTTGGCGAAGCCCAGAATGCGTTGTAGTGCCTTGCGTGTAAGCGGCCTTAGCCATGCCCTCACTGCCTCCACCTTGTCTGCTTACGTACCCACACACCCTTGTTGAATGGTATACCCTAGGAAGTAGACCTCCTTGCAATGGAACTCGCACTTCTCCACCTTACAATATGGGTGGTTACCTAATAGGGTCTGTAGCACGGCCCATACGTCGTGCACATGTTGGTTCCGGGAGGGGGAGTAGATCAGAATGTCGTCAATATATGCGATGACGGATTTTCCCAAAAACTCCCTTAGAACCTCGTTAATGTAGGCCTGTAAAACCGACGGGGCCGATGCCAGACCGTACAACAGAACTAGATACTCGTAGTGGCCTGTGGAGGTGCTGAAAGCTGTTTTCCATTTGTCTCCCTCCTTGATCTGGATTAGGTTGTATGTGCTTCGTAAATCCAGTTTCGTGAAATGCCGGGCCCCTCTCATTTGTTCGAGTGTGGCTGGTACCAGGGGGAGGGGATACAGGTACTGCACCAGCAGCTTGTTGAGTCCTCGGTAGTCCACACATGGTCTCAGGCCCCCATCCCTCTTTTTCATGAAGAAGACACCTGCTGATGCCGGAGAGGTCAAGGGTCGGACATACCCCTGTTGCAGCGCCTCTTTGATGTACTGTTCCATAGCCCACTCCACTTCCTGAGAGAGGGGGTAGATCCTGCACTGAGGGGGCACTGCTCCATGCTTGAGTGTTATGGCACAGTCCCAGTCCCGATGCGGTGGAAGCTGCGTGGCATTGCTGGGGCTGAAGACTTGCTCCAGGTCCCGGTACTCCAAAGGAATAGGCACCCGCCTCTCAGCATCTGGGCTTTCTATTGAAGTAGCCTGGAGGGGTGCAGCCTTGTTGGGGAAGCACCTTCGGTGGCAGGACGGTGCCCACTGCAGGATCTGTTTTTTTTGCCCACAGCATCTGTGGATTGTGCGCACGCAGCCATGGCAAGCCTAGGGTGAGGGAGTGAGACAGATCAGGCAGGAGGAAGAAACTGATGCATTTCATATGCCCTTCCCGGGTGACAAGGAGAACCCGGGGAGTCACATGGGAGATGTATCCTGGGCCCACCGGACCCCCATCCAGAGCCTGTATGCTTAGCGAGGAGGGCAGAGCAATGGCCTTGATACCCAGCTTCCTTGCAAAGCCCCAGTCCATGACATTTCCTGCAGCTCTCGAATCTACTAGGGCATAAGCTAACAGTACACAGCCTTTGCACAAGACCTTAACTGGTATTTTAAACAGGGGACGAGAGGAAGAACAACTCACCCTACCGGCGCCTCTTTCTCCCCGCTGTACTCCGGCTACGTCCAGCTGCATGGGCTCCTCGGGCATGTCAGTTTGCTGGGTGGGTCCAGGCCTGATCCGTTGCGTAGCCTCCTGTTGCACACACCTTAGCCTTTCTTGCAGGAGGCGGTCGAATGTTATGGCTAGGTGAACCACTTCGCTTAGGGTGTTCCCCTCCTGTTTACAGGCTAGCTCTACCTGTAGATCAGCCCACAGCCCATTCACGAACGTATCAATCTGCATGGGTTCATTCCAGCGTGTTCCTGCCACTAAGGTCCAGAATTCCATGGCTAGTCGGCCGCGGATCTCACTCTCTGCCTCAAGCGCTACAGTGATTGCCCACAAAGCCTTCCCTGATGGGGATGGTTAAATACCGAGCACAGTTCTGCGATAAATCCCGCATAGTTGCTCATAAGCAGGGAGTTATTTGTGACCAGAGCTGCACCCCATATACACTCTTTTCCCGTGAGCCTCGAGATGACAAACGAGACTTTCGCTTGGTCGGACAGCCGCGGCTGATATCCAAAGAACAGCTCACACTGCACAATAAAACCTTTGCAGGCCTCGGGGTCTGCTTCGTATGCCTTGGGGGAGGCAATCAACCCTACCCCTTCGCACACTGCCGGGTTGACAGGGGAGCTCGCTCTTTGTTCGGTACTTACGGACATTCGGGTGACGTGCTGGCCGAGCGTCTGCACCATAGAGCGAATCTCCCCAATCTCCTGTCTTTGCTGATCCAGCGCCGCCATCTGGGCAGCCAACAGGTGAGCCCATTCGGGGCTGCTCGCTTCGCTTCTGGATGGCTGCACATTCTGTGACAGGGGCGGCAGAGGAAGCGAGAGGCGAAGTTCCATTTACAAGTTCTTTATTATTCATACTTTCCACATCATTGCTACAGCTACATTACCTAAAATGCAAGGCATTTGAAAGGTGTATGTAAATCATCGGAAGAAAAATTGTATGTCAATAGCTATGGATGCCATTTTGGAAAAACATCTGGACCTCAATGTGTTTGTAGGTAGCTACACACATGCATACACACATGCACACACACACACACACACACACACACACACACACACACACACACACACACACACAGCATATTTATGTGAAATATAAAAACCTACAAAAGGAAACAATGCACAACATATATAATGTGTTGAAAATAAAACACCACCTTTCTATATACAGTTACATACTTTCTCATACTCAAGACACCTATGAATCAAAATCTTAAACTCAGTGAGTTGTCATTTGAGAATTTACTGGTAATGCCAAGTTGCACATCTGCAGAGAAGCACTGGCAATTTGCTGGAGGTAATATGATCACTCTATCACCAGTTTGTTCCGTTTTCAGTCAGTGACATACAGGTCTATCTGCTAAATATTATAATTCATTCAAGGCAGTACACAGAGGCTAATGTTTTAATGGGTGCACAACAAATCTTGAATGTATTTTTGTATTTATTTACTTTGGCTGAGCCCTAGATGTGTATGGGAGGTAGTTGTGGCTTTTGTGGACTACTGTTTATTGTTTATATTCTTTTTTTTTTGTCTTAATGAATGCTTTGATAATTATTGCTGTCATAGACACCAGCAAATGATATTTGAGTCTCACTCAATGTAGAAGTACAAGGCTGCTGCCCTGAGAGCTGTGGAAGCAAAGCCAGTCACTCTGATGAAGACAGATGTGAAAGCAAAACACATGTCCAAAACCAAACTGTTAGTGCATTCTTCAGTGCTGTTGGCATGCAGACATGCATAGACACACAGCTGTTGGCATACATTCATGCATACAGACACACAAGTTTATATGCAAACTGAGACATCAAACCATATAATATTAATGCATTATTGTAAATCAGTTATCTTTCATCCTGAAGTTCACACAACAAATTAGACACTGCCATTTACTATTTACACATTTGGCAGACACGCTTATCCAGAGCTTATTCAAAACTTACAATTATGAACCATGTTTCAGAGGTGGCAAGTATAAGGTTTAGAGTCTTGCCCTGGGAGTCTTATTGTTATAGCATAAACCACTTGCCCAGACAGGGATTGAACCCAAACATTGTTACCCACTACACTATACCAAACACTCTCAGCCTGAACCCCTACAAAACACTTACATTTTTAGAGAGACTTCCTTTGGTTTGAGTTTGACTTTCTATTTTGTTTTATCAAACCTGTAAAGCCACTTTTCTAAAGCAACATAGAGACATATATGTTAGTATGTGTCCATTACATACTATTAATATTTCGTAATTAATGCAGTTTTATGAGGTTACCTATCATAAAGTAGAATATTTGCTGATATATACTCTTCTGATTGGATACTGACACTGCCTCCTCTTATTCCATCATCATCATTAAAGACCCCAGTGATTTTCCTCAACCAATCATATTTAGTCTCTTCTGGAGATGTTGACTCACTTCATATCAACTAATTTTAGTGGCATGGCTTAGCCAGAGGACTCTTAAAAGTCCCTTGGGGGAGATGCAGTTAAAGATCCTTACTTTTGAACTAGGGTCAGGAAATCCAGCTAAGGGAACTTTAAAAGGTTGGACTCTCAGGGATGACTAGCTGCCCCGGCATAACTAATTTATACTGCATAGCTGTTCTTTACTGCTAGCGAATGTGGCAATGCCAACATTTAACCTTCCAGAGCTGTGGTTTGGGTGGTGCACAGCTAGCTAGCGCTAAATGTGTTTTGACAATGTCTCTAAATAGCAGACAGCATGGATCAGCACGTGGATACTTGAAGGCTTCTTCCTCTAAGACCCCAACCCTTAAAAATCGAAACGCTTTCACATTTCTGAGTTTGTGTCTCCATTTTTGTAGATGAATCAGTTTTCTGAAGTGCATTGTAATAAATCTGAGAACGAGCTGATGGCACTGTCTTTCTGATAGTACTAATATGGCACTGTCTTGATAGCTTTTGTAACTCACCAGGTGTAAAAAGGTATTGGTATCACTTATTTCGTTTACAAGTTTTATTTTAAAGATTTGTAATCATAGATCAAGTGAAATGCATTTCAAACTTGGACAAGTTTTCACAGAGCCTTGTTGAATTAACCTTTTGAGTAATTGAGTAATCTCTCAGTAACCAGAATTCTGTGGTTTTCTGTTCACAACAGTCTCCTATTCCTTGCTATAAAATGTCAGAGCCTTTAGGGTGTGTGTTAATATGGTGGTGGTGAAAAGGTACTTTTTGCAAAGGCCTTTCTGAGGTGATAGATTTCAGGATGTATCAGGCTTTATTATACATTTTCCAATACATTTTTTTTCATTGTTTTTATGTATTTGTATGAAACACTTTGAATTGCTGTTGTGTATGAAAAGTGCTATACAAATACATTTGCCTTAAAACAGACTCTAGAGCCCCAGACAGGGCAGGGGCTTTGGGGGTCAGAGATATAGGAAGTGGTTTTTCAGTAGTCTGGAAATGATTAGCTATACAAGCAAGCATATTGCAAGATCAGAGACAGGTATTCTACTAAATGTTACTAATTTAATCAGTTTAGGAGGAGTTTATATTTATATTTTTGGTATTGTTGATCATTTTGCATGTATTCTCTCTACTATGTTTCCCTCTTATTCAGTAAGAGCAAATCTCTGTCTTGTTGTGATGAGATGTGTGCTCCTATAGCTTTAATTCAAAGTCTCTGTCTCCTCTCTTACTCAGTTGTCATGGCCGGGTACCGCAGGGCGCAGAGCAGGATGCACAGACTCCCTTGACTTTGACAAACATTTATTAACATAGAACGTATATGACAATGGTAACACTCACACATAACATTAACAGTGAACATGAATACACTTAACGCTAACGACGATGAATAGAACATTAACAGAGGCTACACAAACAATAACAGTGGCTACACAAACAATAACCAATGAGGGAGCACACACCAAAAGGGGTTTAAATACAGACAGAGAACACTAAACCGTGCCACGTGACTAACGTGAGCCGTACCACGTGACTAACTAATGGGGGGGGGGGGGGGGCATTCCGTGACATCACTATCATAAAGCCCACCACACTGCCCAGTATAGAGGATAGTCACACTCTCCACACACTTTTTTTTTAACCCATTGCCAAACACTAATGATTTTCCCTGATACGCACGTGGAGAGAATAAGTAAGACGAGACCCTTTTTCTGTTCCTTCTGTGTCACCAGCATAAGCGACATGAAGAAAGGAAAATATGCAGCCATGCAGGCCAACACAGTGCTGTAATTTTAGATTCTGCTGGATGCTGCTGGAAGTTTTTAAAGATCACCAGATCTTTATAAGTCATTCTGTCAAAAGAGTGAGATTCTCTGTGAGATTGAGGAAGGTCACAACAGCACCTTATTCCCCAGCTTTTCCTTTATCAGAGTCAAATGTAACCTTTCATCTATTATTTGTCACACAGTGTGTTTTTTGGATCATTTTTTTTACATCGTAAAAACAAAAAATGAAGTTATATAAAACTATACTTGCAGCAGTACTGACTGCTTTTCTTGAGCCCCATTTGTTTTCTTTAGAAGCTTACAGATGTTTCTCACCCCCCTGTATCCTCTAAACAAGGATTTTAACTTGCAAACTCAGTCATCACTGTGAGCTGAAATGAGACAAGTGTTTGCATAGAAACTGAGAAGGCTTTCCTCTGAGTGTGTAGTGCTAGTGACTGGAACTCTATTGACTGGAGCTTCTCTCAGCTCAGACCTGGCCACTTCTTTTGTGTGGTCTGAGTGGGGCTCTCCATTCACGTCTGACTGTGGGATAATAGCCTACTCATTCATCCCGCTTCCTTTCCCTCCTCTTTCGGACAATTCCCCACTCTAATTGCGTTCCCTTGGAGCAAGAGCATAGAAGGAACAAAAAATGAGAAGAAGAAGAAGAAGAAGAAGAAGAAGAAGAAGAAGAAGAAAAAAAAGAAGAAGAAAAGGAAAAAGCTTCTGCAGTTATAGTTCTCTGCTACACTTGTTCATTCAAACTGCACATTGTTATGGATCAACAAACTGTGTACCCCATTTTTAGCTCCTGTGAGGGTTGAGGGTTAATCCCCCTGTGCTGGTTAATGGAGGTCTCCTCTGGAGATTCAGCAATCGGGGAGAGACAGGAGAGCTGTTGTGCTCTGGGATTAGACCCTGGGATTAGACTCTCATGTGGGAATCAAAAGCCACTCAACAATACAGTAATCAGCATGTTTTCCCTCTGAAAGACCATCCTTTTTCCCATTTCAGAAAACATAGTGAATTACCCCCTCTCTACATTGCCACAAAACCCTTTCAGACAACCTGTTTTTAGGCGACGGATTAATCCTGTGTGTTTTGTGTACCCCGCTGGTTGAAGGATGGAAAGATAGAAGGTGGGGGAGGTGGAGGAGAACACCCACTGTTAGACTCCATATATACATAGTTGTTGGGGAATTCCTATTCAGAATGGAGCTATGACAGTTTAACCCTTAGGTTGCCTCTGTATGGAACTCTTTTTTCTCTTTAAGGCAAGTGTATTTTGCTGAAAGGATTTATGTCTTGCCTTAAATTAAATGTGAAATATAATTTAATGAAGCATTTTGTTTTTTTTGTTGTTTGTTTGTTTGTTTTTTACAAAATAAGCACAAACAAAACAGGATTCAAATAAATAAACTGGCATATAAGCCAATGCTTGCCCACATTTCATAAAGCCAAGATGACCATTAGGAAAAAAAACAACAACCCAGTAAAACATAGCCATATATCTAAGGGCTTGTTTTTTCATTTAAGTAGAAAATAACTTGATATAATGTCAACAGTTTATTTGGAAAGAGCCAAATCATTATTTCATCTGATTAATTATTTAATTCTGTTTTCAACAAGTTTGACTTTAATGTTTTTTAATATTCTAATCTAAATATGGAGCCTATCAGTGGTGAAACACAATAATGTGAACAGTGACATAATGGCCAACTTAAAACAACAGAATCAGGGACCAAACCCAGCATGTTTTCAGTAATTGGGGGCCTTAGTTTGAGACAATTTGAAGATATTCCTGTGTGCAACTTAAAACAAGCTGTAACCTCTTCACTAAAGATGGGAACATTTTGCTTTGGAGTTCACATTTTTACCAAAGGAGATATTGTTTATGTGGTCTAAGGCCACAGTCAAACCTTTGATGATTTCACTTTATAAGCAGATTGTGACCTATATTTCAAAGAAAATTTTCTTGATTACCATTTCATAGAAATAAAACATGTGGGTGGACTAATTTAACAATGGAAAAGCAAACAAAACAATGAATTCATTATGCTTTGTGAAATAATACATGATTGAGGCACATCGCCAAGAAAATGTAATAAAGCAATAACAGTTATAAATATTAAGTTTGCAGACAACTTCAGAAAAGATACATTTGCACTAAAGGTCTTGAACTCTTAATACATCTGTAAATAATCAAAGTTTATTAGACAGCAAACTCTCAACTGATCAAACTCAAGATGGTCTTTCGCTCATTCTTGGAGTCCCTCTCTGGCTCCACATGGGGGGTGGGGGAGAGATGCCTGTTGCCGCCCTCACATTCACCTCACCTTTTTCACCCTCAGCTCCAGAAGAAACCATTAACACGCCAACACTGGGATAGTATGGAAAAGTCATTAATTTCATTTATTTGCAGACTGATACATTTTTTTCCCCCTCTGTTTTGTTATTGTTACATTATGAATCTGGGTAGTATCAAATCTGAAATTTGGTACCCTTTTTCCTTGACAAATGTGGGGGTTTTTTTTATGTTTGTTTGTTTGTTTTTTTACCTTTGATAGACTGTTCATGTAAGCAGTTTTTAACTCTGTATAGATCTTTCTTGATATTTTTCTTTCTTTATATACCCATTCCTGAGACAAGGAAACATGAACTTTGAATCATGTGCAGTAAAGCATGAGGTAATGACTAATAATCACTGTTGGCAGCGCAAGTGATCATACTGTATATGACAGACATGCACCTCTTTTCTTCACTATGTTCACACCTCTGAGTATTACTAATGGCATTTTGTTTTATGAATATCAATTAATCTTCTATCAATCGTAGCCTCCTCTGCATTCCAGTCTGCCTCCCACTGCATTTTGCAATAATCCCTGCCTCAGGCCTCCACCTAAATCATGCCTATGTGAAGGGCGGAGAACCTTTTTGTGCCTCAGCTCTCTCGCAGTGCTGCTGGTCATGGAAACCTGCCGTGGAGTGCAGCCACCTCATGAACGATTACGTTCTTAATTAAAGGCAAAACACAACTGATGATGCAATTCTGTGACTTGCAGGCATAGAGGTAACATAGTAATACACAGTCTTCTAGATGATGAGGAAGAAGTTATTCAGTGGAGCATGGTGAAAGGATGACAGGTCAGTAAAGGCTGAGTGACAGAGAGGGAGAGACTTGAATACTTTGAATACTGTCAGCTCAATGACTTATATACATCTCATCTGATAATAGTAGTTTAAAGCAGTTTAGGCTCACATTGCAGTGGAATACTATATATGCAATGTTTAAATTTAAGAATTGCAATGAGGCAATCAGGAGATCAGGAGGTTTCAGAATAGCTAACAAGTGTTCTACATTTATTAACCCTTTCTTCTATTGACTTCTTTTACCACACTGGGTAAAATCAATTGTGTGAGATTATCAGAATTTGCATACTGAGGACCATGAATACAACTTCCTTTTCACATTCTTTCTAATGAAACTGAAGTCTTTTCATAGACCTCAGACCTCTGACATCTTACAAGAGATTAAAAAGCAATGGAAGCAGAATGTCATTTACTGATCACTGCAGAACACACATATGAATTAAACATGTCCTAAATCTCTCATCTAAATACAAATTATGCACTTTAGTTTTCATGCCTATTTGGAGTTATACAGACCTATGCCTTTAGCCACACAGGAGTTACCCTGCACATGTTCCTGCTTTTAAATTGTGCATATTTTACATTTAACCTATTACATTCACCAACAGAAAGAACCATTTGAGGGTGAATCCCAGTACTTGAATATATTGCCAGTCATAGAAACTCAGTGAGTCCGAAAACATTAGATATACTGCAAAGCAGCTGGCTAGGCACAAGTAGATACACTGGATACAAACAAACAAACAAAAAAAAACAACAAAAAGAAAACATTCAGTAATAAGAATATTGTAAAAGAAAAATAAAGAAAGTCACGCTCTGTATAAACATGAGGTAGAGTTGCAAATTGACCACAACCAAATCAGACGTTGGGGACTTTCTGAATGAGTAGTTTCACTGGTTAATTAAATACAAAACTTCTCCTAAATTAATCTTACTTTTGGAAAGATGAGGAAATATCTTTGAAGAAAAAAAACCCTGAAAATAAAACTCAAAGATTGGTTCAAGTCAGTGTATAAAAATGTTTGCACATATTTGCACATTTAAACAGTACTTTCCTCCACTTCTCTACTATACTACAAATAGTATTCTCTAAGTCTGTTTTTCTAATTAAATGTTGGCGAAAGGTGAAGTCCCCACTGAACCCCCTTTCCTCCACCCAGCAAAACCAAAATAAAAATTAAACAGCCACGGACTGAAATACCAGAGAAGCCACGACAAAGGCTTCCCACGCCTGCATGCATGACAGCATGCAATAGCCCCACAGAAACCACAGGCAGGCCCATGAATGAACGAAGCCACACAAATCAGAGTGAAGCACTGCCCTTTAAGGCTGGTCTGGACTCTCCACTCCCTGAATGCCACACAGAGGTCAGAGTTCATGAGCACAGTGCCTTCAGATACAGTTAAGACAGTTCAATGCTTGAATGCTTCAGGGGTGGACACTTGAATGGAAATGGGGTTTGAAACTTTTTAAAAGGCAGACTTAAAGAGGAGTATATTAGTGTGAGTAAAATGCTAATTTACTAGGTAAAGGTAATGCTGTTTTTCTGTATAGTAGGTCAATATCCAATATTTACTTTTATTAAATGAATAAAGCATAAGGTCATCAATGACATAATGTTTTTTTCCAAAGGAAAAAAAGGAAATCTTAGCATAACATCAGCATAAATGCTTATGACACAGTATATAATTATGCCCCAGAGAAAGAGTAAAAGTGTAAAGGAAACAAAAACCCTATAAAAATCAATAAAAACAATATTTCACCAAGTATTAAAAATCCTGGATGCCAAAAGGCCTCAGAAGAGTGAACAGAATTTAAAAACCGTATCTGGCTTAGCATTGTGAAGAGAGGAGAGAAAACTCAAAAAGAAAAACATACTCAGATTCAGCCAACATAAACAACAGCAAGCCCAAGGTTACAGCTTATATTATTTCTGTCAGACTAAACATGCATCAAAATTTTAGCAAAACCTCTTCTCATATTGCATCGAATGGGATATGAAAACAATACTTAAAAACAGAAAGTCAAAAGAGCACAGTAATGATAACTTTTTACATTGTGATAGCTACATACAACATAAATAACTAGCTATTTAGCTCTTAGACACTGTTCATAGATCACATGAGGCTGTCAGATTCAGGCTGGGGGAGGAGGGGCTGTAGAGAATAAAGGGGATATTAAATGCCATCAGGTGCAGGTGCATTTGAGTTCATTTGATCATTTCTTTCTCCCGCTGTAGTCAAAGGAAGCCATTTGTCTGGCCAATGGGTACTACGCACATCCACGCACACATTAAGCATGCCACTACAGTGTACACAGTCTGTCCAAAACCTTTTAAATAGGACCATTCGTCACCATTGTGCCTCAGTATGGTTGGGCTCCAGGGATTTATCTGCTCAGGTAGAGAGGGAGAGTTTGTGAGCTCATCACCCTGAATGAGAACATCTCAGAATGGAATCATTGCTCACAGGAAGTTGTCTTGGGTGCACTCTCACCCTCTCCCAAATCTGAAGGCATTTAGAATTTTCATCCTTCAGTGAGATCAAATAAACTCTCTGACACAAATAAGTGAAGCTAGATTACAATAATCCACAGAAAACACTCTCTGTCACAATACCATAACTTTGGTCAGTGCAAATCTGACATTGTACCTTTTTTGCCCTAGATGTGAGTGAAACAACCCTCTCCTTAACCTTAGCATATATTTAAGATTTAATGTGATACAAAAGCAGAATATCATCTTTTGTTGAAGCACTTTAATCTATAGAAAGCCCTACCTGTCAGCATTACTACTTCACATATGCTTTGACATTGAGAGAAACTAGCTGAGTAGAACCAGGGGGAATAATGATTTACATTAACTTTGTAAAAGGTATTTACAATGCATTCATGATAATTAAATGTAGTTACATGTAGGGTTCAAATGAGTTAATAATTGTATGAAACTACATTCAATAAAATATAAATGTTTATGTAACATTAATGATGCATTTAATGCTTCTAGAAGACAAATTTACTGTGATCACAGTATGTGGATGAAAACAGAATTGTTCAAAATGAGCTTGTGATTTCAGCAGCCTCTTTGTGGCTGTGGGAATGCTTCTGAATTACTTTCAGTTACCTCAAAGTCAGATCATAAGCATACTGCCAAGTGAGTCACACAGCCAGAACAGAGCTCTAGGATGTTCAGAACACTGGCTTTTTCCTGCTGAATCAAACCCACAGTACTCCTTTAGTCATTATGCAGTAATTAACTGTCCTGGTAAGTGATAGATAACAGAGAGAGAGAGAGAGAGAGAGAGAGAGAGAGAGAGAGAGAGAGAGAGAGAGAGAGAGAGAGAGAGACAGACAGACAGACAGAAAGACAGAGAGAAAATATAAAATTAAAAATCTGTAACATTATTTATAGACAGTATTTAACACATTTTTAAATGCACTCAAATAGTTCTTGCTTTCTTGTAATAATGCAATTATTTACATTTCTTTATAAGTCCTCTTATAAGCACTTATGAGAAAAATGAAAACAGCGACCATCCTGTTTCACAGAAAGTTCCTGAGTGTGTTCTTCATATATTCCCATCAGGTTAGGCTCCTGCTTGGTGCCTACTCACTGGCCCAGCTGTGGTCTATTGTATCATAGCAACGGCCAGCCCCTAAATCAACAGGAGGTGTTTGAGGCCCACAGGCTGGTGGTGTGGAGCCTTGTCAAACATGGCTCTGCTTCCCAGTTTGCAGGACAAATACAGCAGTGGTACACTTCTCATACAGGGCAAACAGCAACTATAGGAAGGAGAAGGGCAGGAGGCCCTTCTCCTTCCTATAGATACACTGATCAAGATCTTCTTCAGAGCATCTGTAAAATTACATAATATAAAAGGAGACATTTTGCAAAATAAGATTGCCAGCTATGCCTTGGGCTTGTTTACAAATACACTTCAGCCCTGCAATTTTATAAACATTTCTAGGGCCATGCCCCACTATAGCAGCTAACACACTGCATATAACTAATTGAGAGTGGCAGTGGACACACCTTTTTATTATTATTATCTCAGAACCCCATAATTATTGAACTAGTGAATAGATCCAGTGACAATAATCCACAGGACAGATCAGGCTGCAAAGTAAGCCCTTCACACTCATGCCTATTCCAGTCATGCACTATGAGCCAAGTACCCTGCAGGGTGTTGCAGTAGAAGCAGCTGCTCTGTATCCTTTGAGCACAGGTGTGCTTTTACTGCTTCACCCTATGTTCACAACACGCCTCCCCCAGGTTAGATATTAGCTCATATTAAACAAAGATTTCAAAGGTAAGTGAGGAGAGGAAGGGATCAAAGAGAAATTATGTCTCTGTGTGTGTGTGTGCACTTTGGTTTAGCTGCAAGTACTTTTGATTAAGTAGGTGCCATCTATTGATCTCTGCCGATTAAAACTAAGGCATAACAATGACGGTTTGTTTTCTAGGCTGGGTTTGATCTGATGCCGACTATAGAGACTGCCAGTGGTTGAACTTAGTTATGAGCCATATAGCTTATGTGGACAGACAACCTTAGCCATCTGAAGGTATAGGGTCAAAAAGTTTAGTTGAGGTGTGTGCTACAAATTAACATTGTTCATGTTTCACAAGCCATGGCAAGATGGCCAAGCTTGTAATAAAAATGAAAGTCACTGTCCCATGACAATATATTCAACTCTTTAGTGAACATACACTGATCATTTGTAATTGAATAGTGGAAAATGGCTTTGTAGATCCTGACAATTGGCCTTTCATGATTTGTGGAATGGAGGAGCAGTCTGTGGATACAAGTTGATGATATTTTGGATTTTGTTGCTTTGGAGCATGGTTCAAACACATTTATGTGAGTTTAACAGCCTGGTTTCAATGTGACAAAGTCCACAACACAAGGTTTACTGTGTACACTGAATGCATTAAACAGTGTGTGAATGAGTATGGGTGAACAGTGTCCACTAATTTACTCAAGACTATACAAAAATATCAGACTGGTGACTTGCCAGCAGCCTTCTCTGCTGGGAATCTGAAAAACGCAGCACCCAACATTGGGCCCAAACTGTGGTATGGACCACAGGTCCTGCCATACTCTAAGATGGCCAGTGACATATTGTGGTATTTCCCTATCCTGTACCAGTTCACACACATATAAACACATATATAAACACAGAAACACATGCACACAAGTGCATGCACGCGTGCATACATACACGCACACATGTGCATAGGCACACACACATATATCCATATACACATACACACACAGCTATGCTTACACACATCATGGAAATGCCACAGATTACAGGCCACTTTTCACATAATTACTACTTCAAAAACCAGAGCATAATCATGCAATTTCCTCTGTGACGCATTACCCAACAACATCTATATCAAGTAGGTGGATCTTTTGGCAGCTAATTTGGGAGTGTAAAGCAGCATCAGTTAATGTGATGAAAGATTAGTCATTAGCTTGTGTCAGAGCAGGTGCCGCAGAACAGGAATGAAGGCCTGTCTCGTGGATTAACTATCGGAAAAGCTTCATTACTGTCCAGGGACAGATATACCCTAGGGCAACAGGACACATTTTTTTACAGAGACTAAACCCCTGGCATTATGGAAAGGTCAGGTGACTGAGTGAATGAATGTGTGTGTGTGTGTGTGTGTGTGTGTGTGTGTGTGTGTGTGTGTGTGTGTGTGTGTGTGTGTGTGTGCGGTCAGACCACTATTCTCTGGCCTTGGTAGAGATTAGATTCCTAACATTCTGTAGCCATCCCCCACACTCTTTATCCCCCCCCCCCCCCACACCTCATTCTCTGCAGCATTAGAGAAAGAGAAAGAGAGAGAGAGAGAGAGAGAGAGAGAGAGAGAGAGAGAGAGAGAGAGACAGAGAGAGAGAGAGAGAGAGAAGTACGCCATAGTACCCTCTACAATCTCACATAAGGTACATACTCAGAGGGTGCTAAGAAATCTGGTCACTACCTCCTGACACCCTAAGAATAATAGTTTTAGGAAAGACATTCCTGAACAGATAGCTATACTAAAGATTATATATAGGATATCTATTGTATAAGATTATATATAGGATATCTATTGTATATCAGTATATCAGTACCTCAGAAATACCAACAGTGACGCATACAATATATTATGAGAAATAATTTTTGAATGTTTAATATAGGCCAAAACTTTTCACTTTTATGAATGACCTTGTACTACTTATCTAGAGGCTGACAGTATCATTAATATTGTGAACAAATTCTTATGTTTTAGAACATCAGGAGGAAACAATCTAGTATTTAGTTATTATCCCAAAACTGCAAACATCATAATTCAACAAAGAAGTGGGCATAACCACAAAATGTTCCTAAACACAGCTGTTTTGTAATATTATCAAGTCATAATCATGCTTCTCATTAATTTCTTATCATGACACCAATATAGTTATCTTGAGCACAATTCAGCATCAGGATAATTGTGTATGTTCTTTAAATATATTAACAGAAATTAACAAGATTTCTCTTTCAATTAAGTGTTAAAAATAGTAAGTTTGTTATTGTAGAAGCAATTCTTTTGGTGCTTGTGGTACATACTCAATACTGACATCTAGTGTCTCTTAAGATATAAGTAATGTTAATGATATCTTGTGGGTTTTTTGTTAAAGCAGAGAGCATGATATTGACATATGATGAAAGGCTGAATCAGGCACTGAAGCTTTCTGCATTTTGACCTTTTTTGTTCTCTCACACACAAACATCCAAACTCAAACACACACACACACACACACACACACACACACACACACACACACACACACACAAAGGGAACGAGAGAGAGAGAGAGAGAGAGAGAGAGAGAGAGAGAGAGATCTATGTAAATGCATGCATGGAGGAACTGGAAGGTGTGGACACACCTTTAGCATGTAATGGTATTTAACATAAAACCCCACTAACTCACCTCAAAGAACACATTTGCAGTCTGACCCAGAGAGGACCTACTCCCCTCCTGCACGTATACACATATGCCCATCACCCGAGGCACTATGGAGACAGAGCAAACGGCAGGTATGTCATCCAGCCTAGGAGAGGAAAGCGGAGGGCCTGCACGGGTGAGTTAGAATATGGGGATCGTGCTGGGACTGCTTCATTACCTTACAATGCGGGTAAAGACAGACACATAGACCCAAGGGCATGGTGATGGTTACAATCTTTCATTATGGCTCCAAGAATACTACATTCTTTACATTTTTTGTGGCTTTTCTGCCAAAGTGCAATAATGTTAGATTTACATACTTTAATCTGTTTAACATATTCCAAAAACATTTAACAGAATGTAAAGGGATGTGGTATGACAAAGTTTGTTTAATGGTTTACTAGGAATGTAAGATATATATTGTCCCTGATATACAGTACACTATGGGTATGACATCTTAAAAAGAGACTGTGTTTGTTGTTGCTCAGATAGCATTTAAGAGCTCACTATCTCAACTTACTTACCATCTTAATTAACAACACTGGTATTATCTCTGCATTATTATTATCATTATCTCTGAGCCCATAGTAGGTTTTTAGACACTGAACAGTTGCCAAAGAAAATTGGTCAAAATTAAGACCTGACGTTGCTCTGAATGAGGAATCAAGACAGTGGTGGACAATTTATTCCACTCAGCTAATGTCTAATTTCTGTCTGGACAGATGCAAAAGAGCTTACTGCTTCCTATTTTAGCATTAGCCCTTGCGCAGGGAGGTGGCCGATGGTGCACTGTGGTTCAGTGTGGTGAGCAGACTTATGAGTGGCTTGTGGTGCAGGAGTAGGAGTGTGAGTCGTGAAGAAGGAAGAGGAATCCTGTCCGTGTAGCGTCATGCTGCAGTGCAGCCCACTGTGCCACAGATAGACTTATCAGCATGGTGTTGCCACAGTCAAAGAGAAAGAGTCATGAAGGGAGAAGGGAGGGAGAGAGAGTGAATGAGTGACAGAGAGAGAGAGATAGAGAGAGAGAGAGAGAGAGAGAGAGAGAGAGAGAGAGAGGGAGAGAGAGAGTAAGAGAGTTTGTCTAGCCATGAGTCACTCTTTCTGTTTACCTACAGACAGCTCTAGTCATCTGCTTGACTACTGCCACCATGGCAACTGTCTTACTGCCAGGGCAACCTTCCCCTATGTGGGCTGCCACACTCCACTAGAGGAATTCCGTGTAGATGGCCAAGGAAGGACACCTTTCCATGTGGTTACTCCTAAAATGCTGTCATCTGAACTGAAGAGCTAAACTGAGCATCTGAACTGAGCAAAGGTAGATTCCATATGTTCAGCTCTTTGTGGAACAGATTGGAGGAAAAATTCAACCTTGAGAAGCAGAATTCTAAGCGTCTCTCTTTTAAGTATGGTTAAGTAGACAAACTCAAAATGTGAAAATATCAAAGGCATTCTCAAAATGACATGGAGAAGAGACAGAAGAATCAAGATGTGAAATAGTTATCTATCTATTCCACAAGAAATTGATTGTATGTATGTGTGCTTGTGTGTGTGTGTGTGTGTGTGTGTGTGTGTGTGTGTGTGTGTGCACATGATGCATCCCTACAAGAGCTGAAATATTTCAAAATTCATCTCTGAACTTGAATGTTTTAGCTCAGTTGGTTCCCTTGGAGTAGTAGAGTGGTATTCCTAAAAGACATTTCCTAATCCCCTCTAACTGTGTGATCTCAAATGACATTTGTCTTGATAATTACTGCTTTGCCTTTTGCACTGACATTAACTGACACTGCTGGAAGTTAAGGAATTGCTAACTGCATACTATCCTAACACAGCTACAGCATGCACATGCATGCAAGTGAGAACATGCAAGTGAGAACACACACACACACACACACACACACACATATATATATACACACACACATACAAAGTTATATAATTTTGAACTTTGCAACTGTGAACTTAGCCTAAATAGTGTTCAGATTGCTACGTTTACAATATCTTGTCTAACAACCACTCACTTTCATAGACTTTCAAATTTCTTGTCCATATGAACATGCCATAGTCATGTTTAATGACTATGGCTCCACATTTTATTCATATGGAATACCAGAACACAACTGAGCTTTGTAGCTCCATCCTGTCATCTTGTGATACATTTGAGTGTGCCCAGGCTTCAAAAAGTGCATT
Source organism: Electrophorus electricus (assembly GCF_041902795.1). Lineage (NCBI taxonomy): Eukaryota > Metazoa > Chordata > Actinopteri > Gymnotiformes > Gymnotidae > Electrophorus > Electrophorus electricus. The sequence continues at coordinate 9,774,060 of NC_137500.1, read as the reverse complement.
CATTCTAAAAGGATCTCTAGCATGTCAGTTTACAATGCCTCCAGGGAGGGACACACAGAGAGAGAGAGAAACATTAAGAGCATTAAACAACCCACCCGGGTCCAAGAAAAGCTCAGAGGGGCTGTGTAGATAGCCGCTAATCTGAGCATGTCCGTGCTAACCCCAGGAACACAGCACAACCACAGGGCTGGCCACCTGACCGTGACAGCCAAGAACATTGGCCACCTTGGGCCATGTCCCACCGCAGCTGGCTAAAAAGCCTAGGATCCGTCAAGCAGCTGCAGCCAGTTGCCCAAGCTGCGCTGACCACACTGTGGAACTTAATGCAACAAACTGTTATCCCAGCAGCCCTGTAGAGAGATCAAGCATCTATAGATCACACTGTAAATATACACCAGCAGACATATACATGAGACCTTCCATAGGTCTTGCCCAGTGTTGCGCAATGGATTTTCATTCAGGCTATCTTTCAATATCAACAGGGTTTTAGCTGGCTTTCAAGCACACATTTCTGAGGCAGAGGGGAAATTATATTATTAAGGGTTACCCTGCCAAACAGAAAGCGGTCATTTGAGCAGAAATGAAAGTTCTAAACAATTATATCTTTTACAGTTTTGTAATTCAGTGCTTTTCAAAAGTTTTGTTTATTTTTCTTAAAAATGGTGTGCTATTAACCATACCATAATGTACACAGAGTATCTCATTCACAAATTCTTGCATTTGGAATATTGATGTTGATGAAAGAGTTGATAGATTAAATATTGACTTAATATGGTTGACAAACTTCCAGGTCCCCTGCTATGCTAAACTTGTGAACTTTGATTGTCTGCATATTTTACAATCTTACTTCAACCTAATTTTACATTATATCAGCAGTGATCAGTCTCTGTGCCATTGGATATGTCTTGCCACTGCAGAGTTTAGTATTCACTAACACACCCAGCTGAGCTCAAGAATAATTTGATCAGCCAATGGAACTCCTGGATTGGCATGTGGTACTCCTGGATCTGCATGTGGTACTCCTGCATCTGGGTGTGGTACTCCTGCACCTGGGTGTGGTACTCATGGATCTGGGAGTTGTAATCCTGGACCTGAATGTGGTACTCCTGATGTAGAGTATGTGAACATTTAGGAACAAATCAGCACTCTGCAAAACTTGTGTATTGGGACAACAGTGTATTGGAAGAAATGCTTCACACTTTTAGTAACATTAAAAGGAAACAAGGGTAAATAATCGTTCATCAGGTTTTTGTAGCTAAACAATAGTTGGAAGCTGTATTTCAAGTGTCACAGTGCAGGCTCTCAATATACTATACAATACAATAAGGTTACTGTAGCTGTTACCCTCTTTGCTTTCTGAACACTTTCTGTCTTATTTTTTATCTAGTAAAACTACAATACTCATACAGTCTCTAAAAAGGCACAAAAGTGATCAAATTGCCAATGGAGAAAAAAAAAGAAAATTAAGAAATCTTTATGAATGACGGATTTAGTTTACGTATGGAATACAGACAGAATAAACCAAGCGTAAAATACCAAAATGGTCTCATAACATGAAAATGATGTCATAGTAAGCATCATACAGTATATCCTTCGACAGCACTGTTTTAAACATGCCAGTTTTCAAAATATCTAGGCATTTAAAATGACCAGTTACATGATTTTTTGTACTCAAATTGCCAGACTATAAATTTTATAAAGTTGCAAGAGTCTGGAGCACAATTTCAATATGATAGATCATACTGTCAGTGGTAACAATTAAACAGTGGTATAAGGAACTTTTAATTGCTCACAGTAGGATGAGTTCCACAAACAGAGATATTGTACAGTGTGATTGAAGGCATGCTAGTTGCACTGTTGCTGGCAAATGCTTGTCCAGTGTGTACATTTGACATATCTGTGGTGAAGACTCCACAAGGGTAGTGCAAACACACATGCATTTGGTTTTAATTGTGGCTATGCAATGAGCAAGGGGGGAAAGAGCCCAGTGGAGGCACCACCCACCCAAATTCTACATGGAACACATGCACTTCAGGGATGTATATACAAACGAGGTGCATAAACTGTTGGCTGATTTAAAACATAATTGGTTCAACTAGGTTTCAGCGTTTTTATGGCATTAGGAACAGTGGAAAGAAGCGCATCTTGATTCATTTTAAAGCTTAACTCCCTGTCTAAGACTTATAAGTGCAGTTCTAAGAAACTATGCACTTTGTTGTCTTGCTCTTTTTGTGGTCTGCAGTGCTGAGGTGAAGGGGTGTGGAAACATGGGTACGGCCTAAGGTTGAGGGAAGGACACAGAGTGGTCACAAGGAGATTATTACAGCCAACGGGTCTTCAATAGGATGTCAACTTTATTGGAGGATCACCTCTTGGGACAGAGGCAGCAAATGGATGCCATGCAGCCTTAATTTCCTGAATCTGTGCCACCTATTAGTGAAATGCGCACATTTCACTAAGCCATTAGCTGTCTACCAATCTGATGAAAGAAACATCAACTCGTCTTGCAAAGAAATGTGTTATTCTTTATAAGACCAGCTTTGTACAATGCAAAAGCCTTCGATGAGAAGTTACTTGCATTCACATTGATACAAGTACAATAACAATGTTGTTCATTCACAAAACAAGATACACAGACATGAGGGTAGAGGCCTGGTTTTGGATGCATGGAAATTCTGCAGTGCCTAACTGTCACAGTCATTCTCTCAGTAGCCCTATTGACCACATTGCCTTCATCTACCATTGTGGTTTTCTTCCTCCGCGTGAGAATGCACATTTTGGACTCCTGCCACTGATGGGTTGTTTTACAAGAGCTTCAGTCAGTGGCTTCATCAGCCCAGTGCATCTCCTTCAAAAACAACAAATGGACTCTGGCAGAACAGCCATGTGTGATGGGATAGAAACTGCAGTGGTTACAGGTCATCTGTACTGTAACTAGTGCTCTTTTGTATGTTGTCTTATGCATGCCCTATTAACACAAGACAGCATGGAGAGTTCGTAACATGGCACTGTATAACCGCTTCTGGTTTAAAAAACATGCAGAAACCGAAAATGCATTGAGTTATAACATACAACAGTAAACAGGAAATGTTGGGTCTTTGGACAGCCACATACATCCTACCACTTAAGCTTCTGTTGGGCTGAGCAATGGCAAAAATATTTCTGTGGGGTACAGAAGAGTAAAAAAAAATCTAATCACAAAAACTCGGGTAACAAAAAAGGAAAACATTACAACCAAAACAATATACATGAGAAAAAGTAAAGAAATACATTTGACTTAAAAATGATCTTTTTCAGAGGATTAGCACAGGGGCAGCCTTGTGTGGATGAACTGTGGGTTGTGGCATTGTCTTGTGCTGAGATTACACTTTAGCTTTGGAGTTGTTAGAGAGCATGGCAGCCTTCCAGCTTTTGGAGCACTTAATTATCTGTGCTTTGTATCCCTGTGATGACTGTGTGGAAGTAATGAATAGCAGACTCTTTCCCATTAAAATAATAGCCTCATCAAATACATTCATGCCAGACTTGCCTTACCAGTGCCAGCCAGTTGTATTCACTTCCTGACAGCCCATAGAGTGCCAGCCAAAATGTGGAATTTTAATTGTTGCACTGGAATCATCCAAGTCGTTTGGGGATGAGAATGTGGGGCGACATAGTGGCAGCAAATTTAGTTTGGTGATTAAGCCCCTTCAATTGCAGATTTAGAAAGTAAAGCCTGCTTAGACTGGCTGTGAAGAAAAAGAAGCTTCCCCTTAGATTGTCTAGGTCTTGCAGTGTATATATAAAAGGATGGATTCTCCAGAAGGAAGCCTCCTAGATTACTAAGGTTTTTTGTATGCTGGGCTTGCTTTGCTCTATCCATGGGTTCGTGAAGTTTAGCCTTTGACCTCACATGAGATCACACGAGGTTATATCTTGGTTGATGGGTGCATGGACCTTTTTCCAATTTTGATGAAAACTTAGAATAGCAATAAGAAGGAAGAGTTTTAATTTTGTCCCTGCCCTTGTTTTCAGGTAGAAAGTACACATCCCAAAAAGAAGGGAAGATTCCGAGCTTGGGCCATGGCTCTGAGCCACAGGGCTGGGAGAGCAGTAGGAGATGTGGCTGGGGATGGGAAAGAAGGTATCACAAAGGCCTAAGTTCATATATACAGCTCAAAGCAAAACATTCCGATGGTCACTACTGCCATCCTGACCAGTAGTTCAGGAAATAAAGATGGTAACCTCTTTGTGGAGACTGTGTGTCTTGGACAATATGAGCAACCCTCATGATTCCATAAACTAGCCATTTTATTAATATTATGTGACTTGGTGTACCTCTACAGATCAAAATTAATTTATATGGAAAATATTTTTCTGTCCTAAAAGTGACAGAGGAGACCACTGGCAGGATCAGCAGTGTTTAATTTGGAAGGAAGTGCCAAAAAGACACAAATATCCTTACCATGTCACACACGAATTATATAAAATAAAGGCTCTAAGAAAAAATGTAAAAATTAGCTTTGTGACTTTCAACTAACCATAGTGTTCTTCTAAGATAACTTGTCTTCAGAAATCTATCTGCATAGCTTTCAATGGAAGAACAGCTAGATATGTTGTTAAATTTTTAATTAGCAGTGCTGAATCTTGTCCCATCTAGCTAAACATTTATTGTGTCCTGTAAAAAATGTCATCAGACAATATTTGTCCTTAGCCAAATTTTAAAAAGCATTTTATAGAGGTCAGAGGCCTGTAAATTCTGGATAAGAGCATCTGCCAAATGCTGTAAATGTAAATGTCTGTGAACCAGGAAGTCAAAGCTGTCCTCTCAGGTTGAAGATGTGTCTATAAGTGGTTACGTTATTCAAGATGCTGTTTAGTAAAAGCATTGAAGACAGTATGCACAAAATAACATTAAATTAAAAACATCAATGAATTGTGGAAACCAACACATAACTGTCTTTATACAACTTCTCACAAAATAAGCACACAATAAATGGTCTTACACTTGGAACATGGGCTTGCTTGGTGTACTTTTTGGTAAACTGTAAGTCAATGGGCTAATGAAAGGTAACAAATCCACTCTAATAAAATGAAACCAACAATTAACACCAACAACACAAACATATATTTATACAATTACAGATATCAAAATTTCATGCCAGCAAAACTATGGTGCAAAGACTGACATTTGTATTCACTAAAATATGAAAAAAGTTGAAATCAACCGCCCACCACACACACACACACACACACACACACACACACACACACACACACACACACACACACACTCACACACAATTTGTTCTTTCAAACATGCAAGACAGCACACATGAAAATAATACACATAGCCAGTCAAATTCTGCTCTGTTGCTAATGAGGTAGGTTACCATTTGACCTAGAGCACTGCATAAAGAAATAATATGGCCATAAAAATGAAAATAGGAGGTCCAATTTTAGAAATGTATCATATTTCATGTGAAAACCTGCCTGTGAACCAATGGTTCTGGTGTTTGAAAAAAAAAAAAAAAAAAGGTTTACCAATGTGTTTGGTTCACAAAAGCAGTGAAATATAATCATAAAGTAGTATAGAAATGTGTAATAAATGTCTAAAATTACAGTTTGTATAATTGTTTACTGAGTATAAATGCAGTCTGTCACTATAATTTCACCAAATCTTAGATTTAAAAAAATTGACTGAATATTCACTTTATATTACATATCAAGTTTCATGTGTGCTAGTGAAAAATGCATTATAACTATAACCAAAAATGGCAACAAAAAATGTCTCAGCAGCAAAGAACAGTATTAAGTATGGCCAAACATATCTATTTATCTGTATACTAGCATACTTTCAAACTAAAAACTTTAATAACATAAACTTTTACTAATGGACAGTCCATTTTTTCAAACAAAAGTCATGACTACTGTTTTAGAAATAACTTTAAAACTTTGCACAGAAGCCACATTTAGCAGCATTATCTATCTAGAAGCAGATATCATACCTAAATGTGACCGTAGCTAAGTACACTATTATAGGGATACTGTAAAATAACATTCATTTAGCCATCAATTTCATCAAAAAGATCAAATGGAAGCTCTAAAGCTCTTATCTTCTTAACTACTTTCTGAAGTCACTGCAACTTCAGCAGCTGTGAACTTTTTGCGCAACATTTTTAGCTAGCTAGCTATTGATTGAACAAGGAAGAAAATGTTTCTGACATGAAGGGTAACGCCTTAATGATTTCATGATTGTTTATTGGTGGGTTTCACACAGATTGACACAAAAAGTCATCAATCACACACAACTCAAAGACCTGAGTGACAGACAAATATGCAAATCATACAGTGAGAGTCAGATTACATGTTTGTTAACCTATATCTAACCTCTGCACCTTACCTCTCATAGGCTCTTTATTCTTATTATCGACAAAATTTAAATGACAGATTCTACAGATTCAGGAAGTGTTTGAGTCATGTTTATATGTTGTCTTATTGAAAATAAATTTAAAAAATAATAAAATAAAAAAACAAAAAAACCCCAGAATGCTTATTATTTTACTTTGTTTCTAAAGGGCTTTTACTACAATTATGTTTTACATTCTACCTATAATATCATCATTTGCACATATACAAATTAAAAAACCTCAGAAACTATTACTCCACTGAGCACTTTTGCTAACTCATAAGGATGTCTTGAAGATGGTTAATAAAATAATATAATATACAGTGGTGTGAAAAAGTGTTTGCCCCCTACCTGATATCTTTTTTTTTTTTTTTTTTTTTGCATGTTTGTCAGGCTTAAATGTATCAGATCATCAACCAAATTTAATTAGACAAGATAGCACAAGTTTTTGTGCTAAAACAAAATGCAGTTTTTAAATTAAGATTTTTATTATTAAGGGAAAAAAATCCAAACCTACATTGCTCTGTGTGAAAGAGTGATTGTCCCCTAAACCTAATAACTGGTTGGGCCACCCTTAACAGCAACAACTGCAATCAAGTGTTTGCGATAACTGGCAATGAGTTTTTTACAGTGCTGTGGAGGAATTTTGGCCCACTCATTTTTGCAGAATTGTTGTAATTCTGCCATATTGCAGGGTTTTCAAGCATGAACCACCTTTTTAAGGTTATGCCACAGCATCTCAATCGGATTCAGGTCAGGACTTTGACTAGGCCACTACAAAGTCTTCATTTTGTTTTTCTTAAGCCATTCAGAGGTGGACTTGCTGGTGGGTTTTGGATCATTGTCCTAGTGCAGAACCCAAGTGCGCTTCATCTTGAGGTCACGAACAGATGGCCGGACATTCTCCTTCAGGATTTTTTTAGTAAAGAGCAGAATTCATGGTTCCATTTACCACAGCAAGTCTTCCATGTCCTGAAGCAGCAAAACAGCCCCAGACCATCACACTACCACTACCATATTTTACTGTTGCTATGATGTTCCTTTTCTGAAATGCTGTGTTCCTTTTACATCAGATGTATTGGGACATACACCTTCCAAAAAGAATTGACTTTTGTCTTGTCAGTTCACAGAGTATTTTCCCAAATGTCTTGGGGATCATCAAGATGTTTTCTCGCAAAACTGAGACGAGCCTTTTGTCCTTTTTGCTCAGCAGAGGTTTTCATCTTGAAACTCTGCCATGCAGGCCATTTTTGCCCAGTCTCTTTCTTATGGTGGAGTCATGAACATTGACCTTAACTGAGGCAAGTGAGGCCTGCAGTTCTTTGGATGTTGTTGTGGGGTCTTTTGTGACCTCTTAAGAGTCGTCACTGTGCTCTTGGGGTAATTTTGGTTGGCTGGCCACTCCAGGGAAGGTTCACCACTGTTCCATGTTTTCACCATTTTTGGATACTGGTTCTCACTGTGGTTCACTGGAGTCCCAAAGCTTTAGAAATGGCTTTATAACCTTTTTCCAGACTGATAGATCTCAATTACTTTGTATCTCATTTGTTCCTGAATTTCTTTGGATCGCAGCATGACATCTAGCTTTTGAGGATCTTTTGGTCTACTTCACTTTGTCAGGCAGGTCCTATTTAAGTGATTTCTTGATTGAGAACAGGTGTGGCAGTAATCAGGCCTGGGTGTGACTATAAAATTTGAACTCAGCTTTCCAAAGATGTGATAAACCACAGTTAATTTATGTTTTAAGGGGGGGTTAATGTCACCAAATCACTTTTTCACACAGGGCCATGTAGGTTTGGATTTAGTTTCCCCTTAATAATAAAAACCTTAATTTAATAACTACATTTTGTGTTTACTTTGTGTTATCTTTGTCTAATATTTCAATTTCTTTGATGATCTGAAACATTTTTGACAAACATGACAAACATGCAAAAAAATAAGATATCAGGAAGGGGGCAAACACTTTTTCACACCACTGTATTAATTTTAATATTGTTCTAAGACCATGAAAACATATATCATTTGGAATAACTTCAACCGAACTGTTTTTTAATCTGTTTTACTGTTCTAAAAAGTTTCAAGGAACTTGGACAGATATGTATGTCTGTAAACATTATTCTTATTATAATGAAAGGATAGCAGCCTTCCTTTCAGTGTAAATGTCATTTAATTTAAATGTCCTCAATTGACAAACTTGATCGAAATTGCTGATAAAGTATGGTGAAAAGCTTTCTTTGCATGAGCCATAATTGCAGAATAGAATGGATATAAGACATCTAGTATATCATATCTGTGGTGTGACTTTGGTGTGCTTGGTTTAATTGGAAAGATATTAGCTGCACTGTTTTTCTAACCATGTACAGAAAAAAATATCATCACAATGCTGAGAAACTGCAGTTATTTGCTGCAACTTGGAATATGATGGGCCCAACCAGTGACGGGCACTGAGACAACTACAATAATGCCCCATTTACCATCACCGTGCAAACAAATATGGTTTGCAAAAACTCCACTCACTGTATTGGATCATATGTCTGTGTTTTGGGTACACAAAGTATTATCTTAAGCTCAACCATTTGGGAAGCAAAAGAACATTTATGGGAACACTCAACAATAAGTAAATTCAGTTCCTTGACAAGGACATTTTAAACAGTAATGTCAAATCGTCCATAACATTGTCTATTGAAATAGAAAGATATGGGCATCTTGATGTCATATTTATGATCAGTGGTTTGGGAAGTAGAATCCTCTTGTATGTTTAAGTGCCAGGATAGTTTTATAGTTCTTTTTGAAATAAGAATGTGATTCTATTGCGTGTCATAGAATAAAAGCTATCATCTAATACCAGTATCTCAATAGCAGTTTGGTTCTAATGCTCTTGTTTTAGGAGCCCTACCCAGGGAGGAGTTAAGAAGACATGCACAGACAGGGAGTGCGGGATACACTTGGTAGCATTTCTGTCAAATCAGAGATAACATCTACTCTGTTTAACGGAGAGGTATGCAAAGTGGCTTCTGAGGTTAAAAGAGCCCTTATGGTTTATCATTCCTAACTTAACTTTACTTTTGAATGGATGTTGACAAAAAGTGGTATTCCCTGCCATTCTTTGTTGGAACACAGAGGCAAGATGGCTGCTGAACACTGTAATCAATACAATCAGTACAATACATCCTGTCTCATATTTACATACATTAGCACTAAAATATTCACATTTAGTTTATTCATATAGAGTAACATGCTTTTCTACTTTTCATTTTATATAAATAATTTCAGATCAGTCTGAGCAGTCAGGCTATATATAATATTCACTCAACATAGGCTTTTATACAACAGTTTCCTTACGGCCTTACTTAAGGAGAAGAATAGCTTAATATGCAGCAACAGTCATTTTTGGCCCAAGTTTAACAGGTTAAGAATATGGTCAGGTGTGATATTTTGGATAGTCTGACACAAGCAGTGTGGACCAAAGAAGTCGCTCACTTGTTTCTTGGCCCCTGACAGCCTAACTGTGCTGCTTTCATGTCTGACATGAAGTTCTTCCAGCTTTGCCACCTGATTGGCAAACATCTTTGTCATCTGGCAGAGGGCAGCATCCTTTGCTCTCATCCATGCATACTGTTCATCTATATCTTTGGGTTTGGCTATTGTCTGACAGCTTTCACCTTCACCACATTTGCAGATATTTTTGCTTTATGTTACCGTTTCCCTCAATACATTCCAGGCAGTTCTTTCAGTCCTGAAGAGTCATTTCAGTGAATCAGGACCAGATCGTGATCTTTCCTTGAGCTGGCGGTCCTTCGTTCCTATAGTCTGCTGGCAGAAAGGAGAGTGAGAATGCTGCTTCACCTGTGCTTACAGAGTTTTACAACTTTTTAGAGGCTTTTCCAACACATCTCATCAGAGCAGAAATAATAAATTAAACATTATTATCATTATCTGAGTACTTTTAATATAGAACCAGCCAAATTGGTTGCTATTATTTTTGCTATTCATGCAATTGGCTTAGACTACTATGGATATGCATTATTCCATAATTAAATCCAGCATTCAATCTTTTTTCATTTGGTTTTAACTTTAATAATAAAAGCTTACATTTTTAACACCTTACTGGTCTCCAGTGATGGCTCTACAATACCAATGCAACATCAAGCCAAATTGCATTGTGTGTGTTCTGAGCTGGAAAGCATCTTTTGCACACTCAGAAGCGTTTTTTTTTTTTTCAACCAGTTGGCTAGTTGTGAAAGTGTGTGTATGTGTGTGTGTGTGTGTGTTAGTGTGTCTGAGTTTAAAATTATATTATATTTCAATATTTTTGGCAGCACCCATTGTGCTTAATAAGATTTTGTATTTTGCAATTGATTCTGTAAGTCTCACTGGGGTGGAAGCTGCCACTCTGTAGAGCTGCTCTTGCTCTTCTTTAACCCCTGTTGAATTCAGTGAAACCATCAAATTCTATAGTAGCTTTAGGGACTTGTCTGTGGAGCCATTTTTCCATAAACATTACAATAAAGCACTTTCAAATGGTATAATGTATTGAAAGTCTTAATTTAATTAGATCCATCGTTTTGATGAGGAAGATGATGTTGACCATAAAAAAAGCTAAGCAGCAGTGATTTGGTTGGGTTTGCTTTTACATGCAGTGTAGATCATCTTACTTGCTTTGAGTTCACATGCATGTGCACCACCTCTGGGCTCTCTGGGTTATTTTAGTCAGTGGGTTTAGGCAGTTGCAGGACCTGTCCTGAGGATTCACTGCTGCATAAGCTGTTCATGTGTATTACAAAGTCATCCATTTTGATGATTTGAAATTCAAGTAATTTAATTCAGTGCATATTCACTAAATGCCAATGGAGAGAAAACCCTTCATTATGACTAGTTTATACAATATATTCACTGGTTTGATACAGGACTCAAATTCTAGACTGTTGATTGCAGGAAGGAAGTGTGTTCTAGAACAATCCCAGAGACCTGTTCAGTGTAATGTGTACACTTTTGTCCCCATTTACATTAAGTGTAATTCAGCTCAGCTAGACACTATTTGAAAATAAATGGTCTCACTGGTGACTAACATGGTGATCCATGTGATTTAAACCTGCAATCTTGACAGTGTGTAATTTAAATCCAGATTGGCATACTTTCCATTGGCATACCCTTCTATTGCACGTATAGGCTACCTTTTTTACTCTAGTTGATTTTTTTAATACTGGATATTAATTTTGTGGGATTTTTTTGTTGTTGTTCAGGAGCATGTGCTGTATATGTTCCCTTAGGAAGTCAGTTTAAGTTTAATTTTCTTTAAATAACTAGCTATCTTAAAGTCAATTGACCAATATTGCCTATTAGCTAAATAGTTTAGTCAGCAGTTCAGATTACTTTGGTCAACTATGTACAAAATGTATAATTAAAATAATAAAAATATTTAAGTAAAGATTCTGTATTTAGAAAGAAAACAATGTAAACAATGCACATTATTGACAAGACATGAAGCTTGACAGAGAGCAAAATTCTTTTATGCCTATTTTTTCCCTTTCAACTCAATAGTCCCCACTCAGGACATTATAAAAAGACATAACTGAGAGGGCATATTTTCCATTCTAGCTAGCTAGCTAGCCATCTTCTTTTCCAACCACCTAGTATTCAACACACATTTTTGTATATATTACTCTACAGAGTACATTGTGAGATTAGTTGTAAGTATAATGCATGAATCCAAAGCTTAATTGACCAAACTGTGAAGTGTCAGTTAGCCATTTTCATTACGGCAGTAGATCAGCTGGTGTATGCTGTGAGAACGAATGAAGAGGTTTGGTGTTAATCTTGTGGTAAATATTTTATCAACAGCTTATTTAGACTATTGTTATCATAAAATAGTTTTAAAACCCTTATTATATGGCCATACATTGTTACATTTATGGAATGATATGTTAATGCTTTTATGGAATGATATTTTAATGATTTCAGATATTCCCTTCTATGCTAGGCACTTATTAAAAGAAACATGACTGGTCGTGTGCATGCTAACCAATATATAAATTTTGAAGTTGTATATTATATGCAGTTCTAAATAATTAAAATGTAACAGTCTATGTAAATTTTATTTAAATGGATGAAAAAAAAAAAAGTGTGGGTGCCTTTTCATGGCAAATGTGGAGGCTCTAAAAATACTGTGACGGCAGCGGGTAGATGGAAGCAAGAGGCGGGTCAGCAGAGGGGTAATCTTTATTCTCCATCAGTAATCCACAGTGGGAACACGGGATCTCAAATACAAGGAGTAGAGGGGCTAGTCTTCCTCTAGACAATCTTAAGCGTGGTTCAGCTTGACGCAATAGGACCGCTAATGTGCAGCTCCGCCTCCTCGGATCTGGAGGCGTGCAAGGAGGCGATGAGGTCGGGGTCCAAGATCTGGGAAGCCGGTATCCAGCACCACTCCTCTAGCCCGTGCCCCTCCCAGTCCACAAGGTAGTGCATCCGTGCACCTCGCCGCCTAGAGTCTAGCAGGGCCCTTACCTTGTACGCCAATCCCCCCTCCACCTGCACAGGGGGAGGCACGGCACCCGAAGGATTGGACTCCTCTGAAAGAGGACCTTCTACCACCAGCTTCAGTGCCGACACATGGAAATCCCGAGAAGCTGTTCCTGGGGAGGCTCACGTTGCGTGACAGTGTACCATCTTCCCGTGGGCCATCTTCCCATGGGATCCCGCACAGCCATCTGCCATCGAGCCCCACACTTTCTGCCCAGGTTCATAGAGGAGTGTTTCCCCACACCTCCTATCCACCTTCCTCTTATAGGTGGCGATGGCCTTATGCAGCTTTTGATGCGCCCCTTCCCACACCCGCTCACTTCACCGACACCACGCTTCCACTGCCAGCTGATCTGACGTGGGCGGATTCCACGTATAGAGTGGGGGCTGGAAACCTAGGACACACTCAAAAGGTGTTAAACCCGTCACTTCATGATGTAGGAAATTCTGGGCATACTCAGCCCAGGGAAGGTAATTACTCCAGGTCTTGGGTTGGTCTTGACAAAAAGACCTCAGAAATTTACACAGTTCCTGGTTTGCCCTTTCTACCTGCCCATTGGCCTTAGGGTGGTAGCCAGATGTCAGGCTGACTGATGTTCAGTTTCCCCAGCAGTTCCTTCCACACCTTTGATGTGAATTTCGGTCCCCTGTCTGATACAATGTCTTCCGGCAGTCCAAACACTCGGAAGACATGGTGGAATAGCAGTTCTGCCAGTTCCCAGGCAATGGGCAGGTCTTTCAGTGGCAGGAATCTCACCATTTTTGAGAACCTGTCCACAATCACCAAAACTACGGTGTTGCCTTCTGAAACAGGTAGGCCCGTAACAGTCTATAGCGAGGTGGGACCAGGGCAGATGAAGAGTGAGTAGTGGCAGTAGCTTACCTGCAGGTGGTGTGCAAGGTGTCTTGCTGCGGGCACATACCGCATAGGATGCCACATACCTGACGATCTCCTGATTCATGGCAGGCCACCAGTAGCGAGCGCTTAGGAGCTGTGCGGTACAAGTTGCCCCTGGGTTACCTGGCCCCACGGAGGTGTGTGCCCAAGCCATCAGGGCTCGCTGTTGATGGAGAGGCACAAAGACGGTCAGGTGGGCAGTGCAGGTGTGGGTTTGCCGCAGCCATCTTCTGGTCTAGGTCCCATCTGACTGGCCAGAAAGCAGGTGCGGGACAGAACCGGCTCTAGACTAGTGGATTGGGCTTCTGTGTGGTGCTGACGCAAGAGGGCATCCGCCCTCGCGTTTTTCACACCTGGTTGGTAGGTCCCGCGGAATGCAAACCTTGTAAAGAAGAGCAACCACCAGGCTTGCCTTGAATTGAGTCTTTTGGCGGTCTGAAGCTATTCCAGGTTTTTATGGTCTGTAATGACCAAGAAGGGGTGCCTTGCTCCCTCCAGCCAGTGCCTTCACTCCTCAAATGCCAGTTTCATAACGAGGAGTTCACCATCTCCCACACCATAGTTCCTTTCCGCAGTGATTAGCTTCTTGGAAAAGTATGCAATGGGCTTCAATTGCCTTGCCGCTCCCTTGTGTTGGGACAGCACCGCGCCCACTCTCACATTTGACGCATCCATCTCCACTGCAAAAGGCTTCCTTAGGTCAGGTTGCTGCAAAACTGGAGCGGTGGAGAAAGCAGCTTTCAGCTCCGTGAAGCATCATTCTGCCTCTGGGTTACAATTGATCCTCTTGGAGAGGCCATGCAACAGGTCGGAGTGGTTTAGCTATCATGCTAAAGGAGTCAATGAACTGGCGGTAAAAGTTAGCGAACCCTAGGAAACGTAACTCCCTATGATTCTGGGGTCTAGGCCAGCTCATCACTGCCTCCCCCTTGCCTGATTGCCCTCACGGATGACATAGCCTAGGAAGCTCACCTCTCTGCGGTGGAACTCACTTTTCCAGTTTGCAGTAGAGGTGGTTCTGCCAGAGGGCGCCAAGGACAGCCCTTAAGTCATGCACATGTTGGTCCCGGGAGGGGGAGTATATCAGGATGTCATCGATATAAGCGACAGCAGATCTACCCAAGAACTCCTGTAGGACCTCATTGATGTAGGCCTGGAAGACAGAAGGGGCTGTGGTTAGACCATAGGGTAGGACCAAATACTCATAGTGTCCGGATGACGTGCTGAAGGCACTTTTCCACTTATTGCCTTCTCTAATCCTAATTAGGTTGTATGCACTACGAAGATCCAGCTTAGTGAACCATTGGGCTCCCCTCAGCTGTTCGAGTGCTGCGGGGACTAGGGGAAGGGGTTAAGAGTACTGTACCAGTAGCCTGTTAAGCCCTCTATAGTCTATACTCCGGGCTTTCAACAGAGGTCGACTGCAGCTGCAACGTCCGGTGAGACAGTCACCGTGTTTTGCATGGAGCTGCCCACTCGAGGACATGGTTGTCAGACCAGTGTAGATGGGGGTTGTGAGCCCTTAGCCAGGTAAGCCCTAGAGTTACGGGATGAGATGGAGGGAAGGAGGTAAAAGGAAATCCGCTCCACATGACCCCCTCTGGTCTCAAGGAGTACATGGGGAGTGACATGGGTTATAACCCCTGCTCCCACGGGTCCTCCATCTAGCGCCCGCACACTTAGTGGAGTAGGAAGAGAGATGACCTTCATCCCCAACCTCCTAGCAAAGCCCCAGTCGATTATGTTGCCTGCTGCCCCTGAATCAACTAGAGCGGCTGCAGAGAGCTGGTGACGCTGATGTTTTACCAAAACTGGTAGCTTGCAGAGTGATGGGTCTAAAAACTCACCAACTGCTCGCCTTTTCCTCGGTTCAGGAGCTTGCCTCACATTCCTGCCACACCCAGCTGCTTTGGCTCTGGGGTTGTCCCCTGGTACCGCGAAGGAATCGTTTTCTCGCTGTGTCAAACCCCGATGCAGCCGTCTGCACCGCTCTTGTAGAAGGCGATCGTATGTAATCGCGAGGCGCACCACCTTGTTCAGGGAGGAAGGCTCTGGTTTGCATGCCAATTCCGCCTGCAGGTCCGCCTGTAGTCCGTGAACAAAGGCGTCCACTAAGGCCGGCTTGTTCCACTGAGTCCCAGCTGCTAGTGTACGGAACTCCATGGTGTAGTCCGCCGCGTTGCGGAGTCCCTGTCTCAGCCTGAGTAGCGACTGCCCACAAAGCCTCCCTTGGTGTGGGTGATAAAAAAAAAATGCCTTAAGCTCCTGAACGAAGCTGGCATAGTCACTCATAAGCGGGGAGGCATTAGCCACGAGAGCGGCTCCCCAGACGCAGGCTATCCCCGTGAGCCTGGAGACTACAAAAGCCACTTTGGCGTGGTCAGGCAGGGGGGGCTGATACAAAAAGAAAAGATTGTATTGCACAAGAAAGCCCTCAGACCCCTCTGGGTCTCCTCCGTATGGCTCGGCAGTTGCTATGAGGCACTTCATCCTTTCCGGCATATGCGGGGAGATGGGAGGGGTGACTCGCTGCTCTGTGCCGGGAGTCAGTCTACTGACATGCTGCCCGAGACTCAGAGCAAGGGAGCATATCTCCCCTATCTCCTGCTGTTGCTGCTCCATAGCCGCCTTCTGGGCAGCAAGCAGGTGGACCCACTCAGGGTTACTCACCTCACTCCTGTGACAGCGGCGGGTAGATGGAAGCAAGAGGCGGGTCAGCAGAGAGGTAATCTTTATTCTCCATCGGTAATCCACGATGGGAACACGGGATCTCAAATACAAGGAGTAGAGGAGCTAGTCTTCCTCTAGACAATCTCTTAAGCATGGTTTGGCTTGACACAATAGAACTGCTAATGTGCAGCTCTGTCTCCTCGGATCTGGGGGTAAAAATAGAGCAGGAAGTGAATGGGAAATAGGTGAAAGCAATTAGTAATCAGGGGATTGTGAACGGGGCAGGTGCGATGAGTAGTCCCTAGCAGGGGTGGGTGTGTCTCCCCTGCTAACTGGCAGACCAACCGTGACAAATACAAGATATGATTTTCTTATTTTCTATTGTGTGCCTTAGTGGGTTTACTCCTGTTACTTGTGCATTTAATTGTATATTTATTTATATATTTATTATTGTGTCCTGTAATTTCCTTTTGTAGTTGTAAATGCACTCTCAATTAAAATAAAAATAGAAGCAAAATTTTAATCCATGTACCATATTTCATGTTCCTATGAACATTATTTGCCGTGTGTGTTACCTACTTCATGGGCTACTTCAGTAATATTACATTCATTTATTCCTATTTTTACACAAGTATTTGTAAAAATGTACTCCCACCTTGCACATTAGGTAAAATGTAAAATGGTTAGATTATACAATCTTTCACATACTTCCTTGCCTATCTGCTGAAAGCAATTGTCATGCCCAGGAACTGGATTTCAGAACATAATATGTTAAAGTCTTAAGCTGAATGCCACAGAACCATTAAGGCTAGTGTCTTTTCTCTTGCCATTCCCACTGACCTTCCCAATACAGCTTGCATCTTTATAATTGAGGCTATGCCTGAAACAAAACAAAATTATGGGTCTGGTGTGGCTTGGTGCGAAAGGAGTGACCCTGGCATGTGGTTGCCAGCACCAGACCAGGGAGAGGTGAGGTGGAGAGAGGAATCTGTGTGAATCTACACAGAATTTGAAGAAAAGCCAGCTACAGCTAAAATAAATGTGTTATTAGCAGAAGGTTAATCTAAAAATGTTCTAGCATAAAACTAGGCAAACCCCACATATACCTAAAGACATCCTGGATTTTCAAGTCAAGTTCAAGTCAAGTTTGGTTTATTCATCACACATATAGTCATACACAGTATAACTCGCAGTGAAATGGTGGAGAGTGCTCTGTCCAAACTGAGGAAAAGAAAACAGGGGTGCGTAGAGAAATATAGATATTCTCTATATGTGAAATATATATATGCAAAGATAAATATATATATTCTATGTATGTACAAAATATATTAACAATGTATGTACAATATATGTATATTATGATTATATACACAGTGTACAATGTATATGGTTGTGTATATATGTACACAATCTACAGAATGTACAGATCCATTTTGTATAATAACATATCTACAGTTGTTGTGTAACAAGGTAATTGAATATAAATATATATATACAGATATACAGTTATGTTACATGGTGGTGGTGGTCCCCACAGTTTATCAGTTTCCCTGATTCAGGGCCCGAATGGCCTGTGGGATTTTCCCTCCTTTATTAAGATGTTTATGGAGTAGTGGTGAGAAACCTTCTTACTTCCTTAGTAGACACTGTGCTTAACATAAAATAAATGTTTATCATTCAAGTCTATAAAGTTACAGTATCCTAATAGTGCTAACATTCAGTAACTGCTATTGTTGCTCACTGCTATTGCTGAAGACAATTCATGTGGATAGCAGTCATACACATGGTAGATGCCTAAGTTTAAGCACAATATAATACGTGATGGGAAATCAGGAAGGCAATAGCCACGAAATAAAATTCTATGTGTTTGGTGTCAAAATTGGATTTGACTAAAAAAAAAATCAATATTTGACAGTACTCAAATTAAGAAAAGCCTATTTACCTTACTAACAGAAAGCATAGCAGAAACTTACAGTATAAATACATGTTAATGGAGATCCTTACTGCAGTGTGCAGCGATTTAAAAACACATGTTCTCTTCCTTGCTACATATCTCTCTCGTTCTCTCTCTAAAACACACATGGTATAGTGTCAAACTGTGTGGTCTTGAGATTCTATTTGTATCCAGTGGGTGACCACAGCACAATTAGCCCACTACACAGCATACAGGAGAGAACCAGTGTGATTCTTATTGGATAGAACACTCTCCACATGTTTACTTCTGTCCAGAAAAGCCACATGATCCTCAAGGCTTGCATGATATGAATACTATCACAATCACTCTGTAAGACAGTCATGTTTAGACATTTCAAGTCAAGCAACATTTATGGAAAAATTTACTCTTTGGTTAGTGGAGGTGGAAGCTGAGTACAAAATTGGAAGGACAAATACAACAGTGTAAAAGTAAAATCCCCAAATTTTAGTTTTATGTCACAGTCATGTGCTAGCATTTAAGGGTTTATGCAAATGTGTTGATAACAAGTAAGGTAATCTGTTATAAGTAAGGTAAGCGGGTTCAATATTTCATCAGTGGTGAAGAGGCAATCCTCCATAACATGGGGGATTTTGAACTTGGAACAAATTAAAGCTAAAAATTAATGCAGCTTTAAAATTAAAGCTGCATTATATACATTTGGGCAATTTGGGGCTTCTCTGGTAGACATATATAATTGCATGAAAATACAGAAAAACAATTTGTAATGTGGGTTGTGCTGTGTCCATTTTCCAAAATGTATTAACATGAGGAATGTGAGCACATTTCTGTTGAATGAGTATTCAAAGAGAACTCAATCGGAACTCAGTGATGGAATTGTCCATAGAGGACATGAGTGTCTGGTGTTGTAGTCATATCAGTATAATGCTGGATTGCATTTGAGACCTTCCACAATTGTGATATGCATAAAAATAAAAAATGTATACACAGTGTGCAAGGTTCAAAATTAGTTATCGGAATGGCTGGTCAATCTAACAGTATATCTGTTTACTCTAGGTTGCTATTGTCAGTATCATGAGCAGCTAGGAGAAGGTACTATTCTGTAGAATGCTATGCCAAAACAATATGTATTTGCTGTGGTTTCAATCTATCCTTTTTGCTGAATATTCATTGCTTTGATATTGTCTGCTTTTAGCTATTTGCACTTTTTTCACCCACTGCGACTCCATGAAACATCAGTTAGGTTAATTTGCCAAGCTAGCCAGGCTCAATATGTATATTTGACAATGAAAACTAAATGTGCAAGTTACTTTTTTGACAAAAATGTATATTACATATAGAAGTATTTACACAACGAAAGACATTACTTAGCTGACGCCTTTATCCAAAGCAACTTACAATTATGACTGAGTACAACTTGAGCAAGTGAGGGTTAAGGGCCTTGCTCAGGGGCCCAACAGTGGCATCTTGGCAGCGGTGGGGCTTGAACCAGCAATATTCCGATTGCAAGTCAAGTACCTGCATAATTTGTCAATCAACAAAGGACAAACTCTGAAGTAAAAAGGTACTGTTAGCAAAGTGATTGGCTAGTGTTGGCTAATTAGCCAGCTAACATTAGCTATACAACTACAACAGCTTTACAATTACAAGGTACATTACAATTGTTTCATTCTGTTCTGTCTGTTTCATAAGACTCTACAGAATGGACAGTTAAAGCGTAAAAGTAGCTTACCATATTAACTCATCACATTCATCAATCGACATGTGCAGCTCTATTGGTGCATAAGAATTACACACTCCATGTTGTAATGAATACATACAAAAGGCTCCTCTTGTTACAATAGGGTAATAATAAATAAACATTAAACAATAATTGTCTTGTTATTTTCAGTAGCTAGATATCAAATCACCAACATAACTTACCTGTTCAGCAATAAAAAAAACCAACACAGCATCACTCCTGAATCCCTTCAGGTCACAGAGCTGTCACCAACTCTGAAAAGCCAAGCCAATGTTTATTCTGGTTTTACCTTGAGCTCTGTTGCTCTCCCTTTCAGCTTGATGATTCTCTTGAGTTCTGTGTGTCTTTGCTTTGACCACAGGTGAAGCTGCAAGGGATGACAGGGTTTGCCATTCCATTGTCTCCATATTCAGTGACATTTCTCTCCTTCCATTCATTAACGTTTAGAGCTGTACTGATCAGCACTGTGAGACATGACCCCACTTATGTTACTCAGGTAACTAGCCCATCAAGCCAGACCTTCTTTTTGAGCCTGTGCATGTGACATTAATATGTAAAGGCATGTTCTGACGTGTTCGAGAAAAACCTGACAAATCCAACCTGACAGCTCTGACTTTGAAATGAATAATTCATGCTTTACAGGGCTACTTGCAGCAGCATAAGGACAATATATTTTAGCAGATATTTCTTCCTGTTAATTCAATAATGTGACTTTTTAACAAATTTTACATAGTGCAGCTTTAAGATCTGTTAGTAAACTAAGATGGTTCTTTAAACTACAGGTTAAGAAACCATTATGATAGCACTAACTTTAAGAACCAGCATATATTTATTAAGGTCCCAGCTCTATAGCTTTCTAGAAAAGCTTGCTGCAATGTGTCCTTTTCAATCTGTTGCTATATTTGCATCCTTCTTCAGTGTTAGGTGTTTAATTCATCTTGGATTTGCCAACCAAATGCATTATTTAATCTTTTTTGTTAGATTCACAGTGGTCATAAATCAGGCACAATCACACAAAGGCCACATGTAACTTCTTGGAAATATTTACCTTCAGTAAGTTATCTTAAAGTTTAAAATGAATTTTACATTAGAATAAACACTTTTAAAAATAAATTGTGCCAGATTTGAAATATAAATGTGCTTGCTACCATTACCATAATTCATTTAAAAACAACACACATGGAATATAGTATGACCATCTACAGTGGAGATACCACCATTTTGTAATACTAAAGTTATTTATAGGTATAATCAACTTTAGGGGATGTCCTGTCCTGGATGTTTGGATTAGTTTTACTGTGTTGTTGGTGATGGTGGAGAATGGCAGTCAGAGAGTAAGTTGTCTTCTCTCTACAATAACCATGCTGTTCTGAGGCTAGTGGGTATGAGCATGCCTGGTACAAGGTGGCGCGTGTGGTCCTCACTGGTCCAAGGTCAGTAGAGGAAGTCTTCATCCAAGTCCCAGAAGTAAATGATACTTTCTCAGGTCAGAATTCATAGTTACATTTTATATTTGATTACATTTACATCATTTAGCATTTAGTTCCTGGTATACATGTGAAAAACACAAAGGTTTTTGAGTTGAGTTTGTGAAATGAGGTGCTATAAATATCCATTCCTATGTTTGCTACTAAACCGACCCTGCATTGATTGACATGTTGTGACATTTTGCATTAAATATTCATATTTCACAGGCCTGAATAAAGACTAAAATTTGAAACTTGTTTTTGTGGGCTGTAGATCTTAAAATAAAAAGAATATTCCAGAGAAGACCTAATAACCAAAATGTATTCATCTTGATGATCCTTAATGAAATGTTTATGGTTAGTAGTTACATAATAGCTTAACCATGCTATGAACTAGCCCTCAGGATGTCAGCAGCTTGTGCAGGCTGTGAGACAAAACCAGCCTGCTCTCAATTGTGGTAAAGAAGAACTGGTGATAGTTTCTTTCTTCTGAAACAAAGTGAGGCTACAGTAGTTTAAGCAGACAGGATTTTCCAGCCACAGAACAAAATGCTACGTACCATATCATTGTTCTAAAATTTGAGAAATACCAAAACTCTGGAGTGATTTTAAAGGAGTCATGTACATGAACAAACAGAAGTAGAAAAACAGCCATTCTTTTTATTTGGCAGATGTTTCTAGTAGAGTTTTTGTTTGTTTGTTTGTATGTTTTTGCAAAGACAGTAACAAAGGTCTGAAAGACACCATGACTCTCCTGTGCTGATGTACCTTATCCTGAAATGGAGGTCTGGGGTTGGAACCCACAACACATGCCTTGGATGGGCATTAAGTGGGTCATATAGGTAGCTGGACCAGACTTTACATTCAGCGCTGTGTTCTGCTTTCTATTTGTCATTGTTTTTTTAAACTTATTGATTTGGTACAGACAGGCTATACGATTTATTGCATAATTCTAATGCATAATTCTAATATTTGTTTCACTTTGCCTTTGCCTTCATTATTTATAATAATGGTGATCACATTCACATGAGCAGGATGGTTATTATAAATTTTGTGAGTGAGTACTTTAACTTCTTTGGATCACCTGCGATGTTGAGCTGAGAGTGATATCATTCAGAGCCCATCACTTTGTTCTTTTGTCTGAGTGGAATGAAGGAATGTGGTTGCTCCAAAGCCACACTGACTCAACAATGAGGACAGACAGAGACCCAGCGCCCGACGACAGAGAGGAAGTGATGGAGCACTAGACCTCAATGTGTTCTAATAATGAAGTTAAGCATTAACTAGTTTAACTTTGTGCAAAGTGGTACCAAAACAAAAAACAAATTGATGGATAACATTCTGCTGTAGTATAACAAAAGAATCCAAGGCAGCTCTACAAAAGCCAAATGTAGTATGTTAATACTCAGCGGCCATGGCAGGCCAAGGCTTTGTTTCAGTGAGACAATTATTCATTGCCTGTTTGTTGACTTCAAAGGGCCTGCAGTCATTTCAGTGACTGAAAAAATAAAGCCTCTGCTCCTATCTTTTTGCGGTGGGTGGACTCGCCAATAAAAGCATGATTATGGTCCTGTGAATAGTCAACGCAAAAAAGCGGAAGTGAGTGAGAACTACAAATGCTGAACGTTCCCTGATTCAGGCGGCTGTCTTGGGGTTCTGTCTGGGTTTCGGCATTGCTACATTGGACAATTTTCTCAGATAGCATTCTCAGTAAGCTGAACTCTCCTTGAGCTCCAGCTCCTAAGTTGAATTCAGAGACAGCGATATGAAGTAGGTTGCTTTCAAATTTCAATGATCGTTTATTCTTGGCTGAATGACACTGTATGTATTATGTTTTTCAAAAAGCCTTGCAATATAGCGTAAAACATTCCAAGCCAGTGGAAGATCATTCATAGTTGATTGCCAGTATAACAGCAACAGTATAACAATCGAATATATGCTTTACTTATGTAATGACTCATTGTACTAGAGAGAACTCTGCCACCTTCTGGTTAAAAAACAGACAACAGACCTAATGATAATTATTATTATCTTAATTATGATTATAAATGTTTACTATTACTAAAGAGTAAAAATCACATCCCTATGAAGAAGAAAGAACATTCCACATGTACATACAACAATCCTCAAATAACAACACTGAATAAGATTATGATGTAAGAAAGGCATAACATTTTACATACCAAGTGATGTAAGAAATTAAGAAAGTCTGAAGATAGTTCTAAACTGGAAACAACTGCTCTTAACCATCACATTAACTTGCTTATCAAAATTTAACTCTGACTCATAAATTGCAGAAATAATTTTTAAGCTGTTTATGGTAGTGGGGCAGTGGTTGATAGCGGCATGGAGAGACAGATGTTTAAATTTTTTTGTAACTGTGTATGGTGTATCCATGTGTTTATATTTCACTATGTTGCTGAAACAAAAGAGAAAGTTCCTTTTAATTGACTAACCTGTGTGGAATTGGCTGAAGTGCAAAATGCTGGCAAGAGCCTTATAACAGAACTGTTTGTTTTCCTGTAATATATGAAGTTCTATGTTCCATCCCTGACTCCCATGTCCTTTATTCCTCCTCCTGCAGACAAGCTTCCACAGTGGTGCTGAAACCTGAGATTGTATGTCCATACATCACAATAAATCCTTGCCATTTGTGGAAATCATCAATACTCTTGCCAATCTGCAACAAACACTTCAGGTCTTCCTTCAGTAACAGTGGCAGCAACTCCTGTGCTTAGCAGAACTGGCTAAGGACCACCAAACCCTCCATAGCCTGCTACACCCTCCCAGCTCTCCAAATGCAGCCCAGTACACCCTCTTCAATCTGGAGGCGTTCATGGAGCTTTTCGAGCATGTGGTTGGTCATGGAAAATCTGGGCTGTGCATCTGCTTCTCCTGATCTGAGGAGGAGCCCAGCTCATGACCCAGCATTTGCTGGCATCTTTTTAGCTGTAATCAAGGCACTAGGGAAGGAACTTCAGAGTCACACTCTCAGCATTTCCAGACAATGACGACCTTCATATTCACTCAGAAGCTCGAACACTCATCTTTGAGGAATGTGGTTCTGGGGCTACTACGGATCTGGTGGTGAAAGGCCAATTCTTTGCTGCCCTGCCTGAGGGAATAGTGGAGTGTGTCCAGTGCCACTACCTGGAGTCACTGGAGGAGGCCATCCAGCTGGTGGAGGACCATTTCATGGCATACCTGCAGTGAGCAGCTCTTCTCCTCTCTTTCTCCCTGTCACCATTTCCACTCCTCAGAAGCACTCCCCCTAAACCTTTACCCATATGCACATTCCCCACTCCCTGCCTCACCCACTTTGGGCACCAATTGACCACAGTTTAGCAGGACAGATAATCAGGGTTAGGGGTGGGATTCTGGGTTTAGGGTTGGAAGTGGGTCTCACTATAGACACTATTGTGCAACTTGCACGGCCATCAAGCAAGAAGAGGGCTAGGTTGTGCTCCAGGGCCTTGATGTCTGACTCCATATTGGAGTTCCCATGGGAAGTCCTCAAGCTGGTGTTTGCTCTGTCCACATTTCTCTGTTATTATGAACAGATTGCATAGAAACCATTTCAGATTATATAAATAAATAGATTCAAAATTCTTTTGGTTTTGGCATTTTTTTTAAATTGTATCTGAGAAATGTTCTGCTCTCGCAGATATCACAGATTAATGCAACCAAGCAGGATTTAAGAATCTCATTTATCTTTTTTCCCATTTACACTTCACTTTGCTTTATTGCTGTCGCTAAATCTCAACCAAGGTTGAGATTTAAATCTAACATGTCTGACAACTCAATCCAGAATGGTTTAGGAGGGAGAATGGAAGGAAGCCACTCCTCAGTGTATAACATAAGCAGCTGTTTGTTTGCATAAGTGACTGAAAAAAGAGCAGCTGTAGATAAAGCAAACATTTCATAGAGGTTATAAAGCTAAGAGTGAACTAAAATTGTACTCATATGGTCTGAAAAAACAGTTTTACTGATTTCAGGAGTGCCAACAGTAAAACCATAAGGTAAAACAAACTCAGAAGAATGTTCATGCTCATTTATATAATGTATAAAATCAAGGGAGCCCACTAAGTGTATAAACTCACTAACCATGGGATTACATCACATTTAAGGCAAACATTTAGAATTTATATGAAATGGATTCAGCTTTGTATGAATGTCATACAAATTAAGACAGCTGTATCTGCTGTACCAGTATCTGCATATGCCACATTTGTGGGATATATTGATAAAGCCTGTGATTATCTATCTACCCTCTGCCAGGATTTTCAGCATCAGTGTCTAGATGTTTTGACTGCCTTTGCATGCTTGAATCCTACAAATGTATTCACCAGAATGATAGTGTACTGTCCCAGGACGTTACTCTACCAATCTAAATAGACTTGACAAAACTAGGCAAAACAAATTTAACAAATAGCATCATAATGTTAGTTAAGAACAAAGATACCCCAAGAGATTGTAGCTCTGTTATGTCCCAGTCTAAGCAAAAACAGCAGGTATGATGATATTCAGCTTCCATCTCTGATCAACAGCACCTCTGCCTAATCAGATGTGCACTTTACTCCTTATCAGTCACATAGGTCATGTATATTAGTCAGTAACTCTTTTCAAAGACAATAGCAGTTGATAGATCTTTCCCCAAGAGGTGCCATTACCAGACCATAAAGCAAACCATCCTCTTCCTATATCTTTCCCACTTGTGGAGCAACAACTCATCCTTAGAGAATTGCCATTTCTGTTCCTCAGTAATGCAGACCTCATTTTACCATTATTTTTGACATGGCTCCAAGCCCCCAATGTTTTTTTAATTATTTCCATAATTAAGGGCTTTTTTAAATCTGCAAATACTAGTATAAAATGTTGATTAAGTGTAGCCTTTTTGACAAAGTAAGGAAAACCCTAAGTATACCCACTGGATAATTCTAAGGTGAACCATCCTTGGGGCCACTGAGCCTCAAAGTCCTCTTCAATTCAGTGTGAAAGGTAAGTATCTTTATAAGTTTAGTATGGTTTAAATAGTAGCTTTAATACTATTTATTAAAGCTACTATTTATGCATTCAAATGAAAATGCACAGAATAGTATTCTCATCATGTGTACTCATTAAAAAAAGAATGAGTAGATTCTGGACACCTGGCATTAACATAGTCTTAGTGATCGAATAACAAGGGACTGCCAATGCATATAGCCACAATTTACACCTGGAATTTGAATGCATAGGGAATGATGGTTGTGGTTGCATTTCTTAAATAATTTCCGCTGAACCAAGTGCCGTGCACAATTACGTCACTATTGTACTCTGCTGATTTTCAATTCTTATAGATTCTTGCTCACGTATCAGTACAGGCTGTTACAAACTTTGTCAACCATACCAGCCTCAAGTATCGCTCCTATCCATTAGCCTAGTTTGCTTAACTACATACAGAATGACTTGCAAACAGTCTTGGAATTATTTATTATGAAATCATGAACATAAAATACAAAACACGACATCCAAAATGAAGGTTATTAATAAACCAACAATGACCATATAAAAGCCAAAAAAAGAGTTAAAAAGTGACTCATTTCACATGTGTAACAGTTGAAATAGTGTGACACAATAACATAACTGCTTGTTAATTACTTTAAAACTTAAGGTGTAGTCTATATAAAGAAATTGATATTGTTTGTTGACCTTTGAAATGTTTGAATAATATTTGGTCAGTGATGTTATAAATATGACTGGACAAACCTCCTTACTGTCCAGTTGGCGGCACTGGAACAGCAGAAGCAGGAGATTGGAGAGATTCGCTCTTTAGTGCAGAGTCTCAGGCAATGCATAAGTTGCCTTACCATGAGTCGATCGACTTCTCCTGCTGCTCCACCTGTCCCCGAAGGGATAAGGTGTTTGATTGCTACCCCAGAGGCTTACGGAGAAGACCTGGAAATTTGCGAGGGGCTTTTGGTACAGTGCAAACTTTTTTTTTTGGCTGTCAACCCCCTCTGCCGGATCACACCAAGGTGTCGTTCC
Organism: Electrophorus electricus; assembly: GCF_041902795.1. NCBI lineage: Eukaryota > Metazoa > Chordata > Actinopteri > Gymnotiformes > Gymnotidae > Electrophorus > Electrophorus electricus. Next base: position 9,746,418 of record NC_137500.1, on the reverse strand, counting down.
TGATCTCCAGTCTCCCCGGGAAAGCTCATGCCTGGGGAACCACTTGAGTGGCCAATTCCTCCCCGTTGATGAACGATTACCCTGGTTACATACAGGAGCTGAAGGCCATATTCCATCATCCCTGTCAGGGGAGACTATACGGGCAAGCCTTACTATGCTTAAGGCAGGGAACAAGGACTGCTGCGGAATACACCATGGAGTTCTGGATGCTCACAGCGGGATCACACTGGAATGAACTGGCTCTAGTGGATGTCTTCCTAGGTGGCCTGAGGGCCAAATTACAGGCCAAATTAGACTGTAAACAGGAGGCGGCTATGTTGAATGAGGTCGTTCACCTTGCCATCACCTATGACCACTTCCTACAGGAGCGACGTTGCCACCTCTACTGAGGGTCGCCGCATTGGGAAGGAGCTCTTTCGATGGGAAAGGCCGAGGCTCCTGAAGAACCCATGCAACTGGGCGTGGCCGGGGTGCATCACAACAAAGCCGGGGTGCGTTGCAAGAAAGCTGGGGATAAAGGCAAATGCCCTGCCCTCTCCTTTAAGCATGCAAGCACTTGACAGAGGACCTGTGGGTTTGGGGTACATCACTCATGTCACTCCTCGTGTACTCCTCGAAACAAACAGGCAGTACGTTTCTTTTTACCTTCTTTCATCTCTTTCTCACCCCCCCACATTAGGTTTGCCTTGATTGCGTTTATACAACCCTCACCTCCTGTGGACCGAGAATCACATCCTCAAGTGGGTGTCCTCCTGTGAAAAGCAATGCTTGCCTAAATGGGCTGTGCTTCTCCAATCAACATTGATTGAGAGTCCCAAAGCTGAAAAAAACTTCACTGTTCCCTGGAAATATGGAGATCTCGCAGAAGCATTCAGTCCTGCTAAGGCTAGACCGCCCCCCTCCCCCATCGTGACTAGGACTGTGCCATCACTCTAAAGCAGGGAGCTGTCCCTCCCAGGTGTAGAATCAATCCTCTCTCACAGCAGGAGGAGCAGATAATGGAACAATATATCAAGGAGGCTCTGATATACATTCGTTCCCCTAGTCCCAGTGGCACTTGAACTGTTAAGGGGAGCCAGGTATTTTACCAAGTTAGACCTATGCAGTATGTATAATCTCATGAGGATCAAGAACCGTGACGAATGGAAGACAGCTTTCAGTACATCCTCAGGGCATTGTGAGTATTTAGTCCTGCCGTATGGTCTCGCCATGGTTCCCTTGATCTTTGCAGAACCACCTCTACTGCAAATTAGAGAAATGTGAATTCCATCACAGGGATGTGAGTTCCTTAGGATACATCATCCTGGAGGGCAGTGTACGCATGCAACTGTGCAAGGTGGAGGCAGTAATGGGCTGACCAAGACCACAGATGTGCCGGGAATTACAATGTTTCCTGGGGTTTGCGAACTTTTACTGAAGGTTTATTAAGTCTTTCAGCACTCTGGCCAGGCCCCTCACAGATCTGCTTAGAGGGCAGGCCAGGTGGATAAAATGGACCTTCGAGGCAGAGAAGTCCTTTGAGGACCTTAAAACCACCTTCTCTACCACCCTGGTGTTACAGCAACTGCACCCAGAGAAGCCTTTTGTAGTGGAGGTAGACACATCAGATGTGGGAGTAGTATTGTCCCAACACAGGGGAAAGTCAGGACAGCTAAAACCCATAGCCTACTTTTCCAAGAAGCTAAGCTTGTCAAAGAGGAATTATGGAGTAGGGGATCGAGAACTCCTGGCAATGAAACTCGCATTCAAAGAGTGGAGACATTGCCTGGAGGGAGTGCGACACCCCTTCACAGTAATCACCAACCACAAAAACCTGGAATACCTCCAGACCATCAAGAGGCTGAACTCAAGGCAAGCCCGGTGGTTACTCTTCTTCTCTCGGGTTTGTTTTCTGCGTTACCTGTAGACCGGGAGAGAAGAACGTATGGGCAGACGTTGTCACGAATGGCCACCCTCCTCACGTCCCTGATGTCACGGTTTCCCTCTCTTTCTGCACTCCCTGGTTCCATGCCTTAGTTTCATTTTCTCTGCCCCCATCTGTTCCTCTATTCCACTCCTTGTTTTAGTTTCCATGTTCACCTGTATCTGTTTAGTGTCTGATTGTCTTGCTTATTTAAGCCCTGTGGTTTTGTCTTCTGGTTGTTGGTTATTGTGATAAGTTATGTCTTTCTGTCAGGTTTGCTTTATGCTTGTGTTACTGTTGTTATTACTTTGGTTTACTCCTGTTGTGTGTTACCTTACTCTGTGTTACCCCTTTGCCTCTGTTTGTTTTACCATTTGTGTTCATGTATCCTCATTTAATAAACTGCCTCCTGCATTTACATTCTAACTCTTCCTGTTCCTGGTGGGATCTTGACAGAATAACCAACCATAAAACAAATATGCAGCAGGAGGACCTCTCCATTTCATGTCATGTTCAGTTTGCATCAGCCCAGCCACCCCCACACAATGGCTTGCTCTCAGATGGGGACATGGATTATATCAGGGCCCTGCTCATTATGTTTTGGGAGGGGAAGCCCTTGGCTCTACCCTTGTGTATGGCAACACCCAGTGAGCATAATGGGGAGGGTAAGTCTACTGGAACATGTCATGCAGTGTTGTAACTACCTTCAGCACCTGACCTGCCCTGATCCCCCAGAGTATGTAAAGGTAGTGTTTTGAAAACATTTCTCCAGGGTAAGGGGCTCCAATGGCCTGACAAACCTCCAGCACAGGGTTCAGGAGACTGTGACGGTGAAGGTTTTCTTCCAGTTGTTCCTCCTAGATAGCCTGCTGTGGCTGCCACCCTCCCAAATTCCCCACCAGTCCCTGTTTCAGGCATGAAGGACTCTGCCCGGCCAGTTCCCGCCTCCAGCGAGAGTGACACCACCCGTCCTGGTTCTGTTCCCGGCACGAGTGACGCTGCCCGGCCAGTGTCTGCCTCTGGCAAGAGAAATGCTGCCCATCCTGGTTCTGTTCCCGGCATAGTGGATGCTGCCTGTCCTCTTACCAGGTCTGTTCCTGTAGCTGTGCCCCCGGACCTGCTGCCGCCAATGGCCGCAGTTCTGCCTCTGGACCCCCTAGATCTGCCGCTGCTGTTTGTCGCAGCTGCGCCCCTGGACCCTCCTGTTCCTGTAGTGGGAGAAATGCTCCAAGTCCTCGTGCCTCATGCCAGGCCGGTTCTTGAGGCTCCCCTGGGCCCATAATGGTTGCTACAGGTATACCTCCTGAGACATCTCAAACTCCTTCGGCCACACCTCCATGTTCACCTGTATCTGTTGGTGTCTGTCTTGCTTATTTAAGCCCTGTGGTTTTGTCTTCTGGTTGTTGGTTATTGTGGCAAGTTATTTCCTTCTGTCAGATTTGCTTTACTGTTACTGTTGTCATTACTTTGGTTTACTCCTATTGCATGTTACCCCTTTGCCTCTGTTTTAACCGTTCGTGTTTCCTCATTTAATAAACCGCCTCCTGCATTTGCATTCTACCTCTGCCTGTTCCTGGTGGGATCTTGATACTCTCTCAACACCACTCCGAAACCTAGTCAACCAGCCTGGAGCCATTTCTCTCCCTCTCCTGATTCTTGGCTACATTAAGATTTTGACAAACAGCCAATCCCCATCCACACTGCCCCCTTAGCTACCTCTACATTCCCCAGACATCTCTGAGCCTTTAACACATGGTCTCACACCTCAGTTGGAACAGGCCATCTAGGCGCACGGCACAATTGTGAAATGCTCACTACTGGTGGCCAGCCATGAATAGACATGAAGTACATGGCTTCTTGTGCAGATTGCACTCACAGCAAAACACCTCACCCCACCAGCAGGTAAGATGCTTCCCCTACCCAATAATCTGCGCCCCTGGTTTCACATCCCGATTAGATTGTTATAGACCTGCCTGTATCTGTTTTCGTCAGTCATTCTGGTGATGGTAGATTCTAAGTTGGTATGGCTTATTCCTTTAAAAGGTCTACCAACTGCATTAGAGACAGTGGATCTACTCTTCCACCATGTGTTTAGACAGTTCAGTTTGGTGGAGAACATTGTTTCAAACAGGGGACCTCAGTTTGTTGTGGGTATGGAAGGAATTGCTCATAAAACTTAATCACTGTCAGTCTAATGTCCAGTTACCACCCCCAGGCTAACAGCCAGGTGGAGAGTGAATCAGGAGCTGTGCAAGTTCCTGGATTTTTAGTCAGCGGCATTCCGAGACCTGGAGTGCATACCTCCCCTGGGCTGAGTACGCACAAATCTCTCTGCGTCATGCAGGGACAGGACTAACCCCATATGAATGTGTTCTAGCGTATCAACCACCGCTTTACCCCTGGAATTCCCCTACGTCCGATCAACCGGCGGTACAGTGATGCTGACACAGCGAACAAGTCTGGGAAGACTCACCAGTGGTTATGCAAAGCGATCTCATCTTACAAGAGAAAGGCTGATGGGAGACATGGGGAGGCTCTGCAATATCGACTGGGGAATATGGAAACGTGGGTAGCTATGAGGGATGGCTGAGCGGGCTCTACAGGCAAGCTGACGGCCAAGTACGAGGGCCAATACACCATAACCGGGCAGATCAATGATGTGACCTATCAGGTAGGCTTGCCTGGAAGTAGCACAGCGTCTTGAGCCTTCCACATATATACCCTGAAGCCTGTGGTAGAGGGCCCCCTTGCAGAGGAAGGTAATCCCTTGGGGACTCTGGGGGAGGGAGGGGGGGGGTGTTTCTGTCATGGTTGGCCAGTCATCCAGTAGGGGGGGGACACCCACTCCTGCTCAGAATCACACCACCTACCTGCCCCACTCCAATCACCTACCTATAATTGTGTTCACCTATTCCTTATTCTTCGACTCCCCCACTACTTAAACCCACAGGTCCCAGAGGATAGCGCTACACATTAGTTGACCATGGAGCTGTGTTCAACAAAGATGCAATGCTACTATTGAGATTACTGTTTCTTCTTTTTCATTAGTCCTTTCTGTCCCTGACTGGACATGAACAAAGAGCATTTATCTACAACCTCGCCACATGCTTCCTCTGTGCTACTCCTGTCACAACAAGTCTAAACATCTATGCTTCTGCTAGTTTTCAGCAGTGCATGGGTTTCATATAACATGATGTGCAAGAACAATTTTGAACAGTATAATGTAACTAAAGTGTCTTTCAAAGGCTTCAGAAGGACCAGCATACAGACTTGCTTTCAGAACAAGTCAATATTGTTTTTCACTCATTTATGAACATTTGGTCCATACATTACTTTGGTTTCACAGAGAATGTTCAGCACAACAGAATACCAGTGCTCCCCATCAAGGCTTCAGATGTGCAGTCAACTGAGGTATGAACAATACCTTTAGCTGTTTGTTTCTAAGTCCATGTATCCTTGCTGAACAGACATTCAAACGAATAGTTCATTTTGCAAGGGTACCCCATCTTAAGGTAATAGATGGTCCATTTAGCATAGCAAAACCAGTGGGCACATCAGTGAGGGCATAAGCAATTCTCTCATGTACCACTAAAGCCATGCTGAAGCTTTCAAGAAGAAAAGCATCATGCAGGACACCTTCATGTCCCATCAGAAGCCCAGTATACATTCCCTTAATGATGCCTTCCAGGGTTTCACCATCAACCTAAACCACATGGACAGATTTAGTTATACTTTACATTTCAAGTAATTCTAATAAATATTCTATACAGTCAGTCAATATGTAGAAATGGTAAACACAAAAATGACTTTGAAAAAAGTTTAAAATTACCAGTACCACTGTGGTGCAAAGCTTATCATAATTTGAAGTGCAAGAAGAGAAAAAATGTACAGTATCAACTCACAATTTGTATATCATGTACCATTACCTTTTATTGTCTATTGCTTTCGCAGAATAGAACTGACCCTTTCCATGGATCAGTGACCTCTCTTTCCTGTAGAAAATTCAGTGTGGCCACGTCTCCCCCTTGCAGACAATCCTGGCTGAGTCAACCCACACACAGCATGTGAGGCAGAGCCACTGGCTGCTTATTTTCTATTAAAGATTACAGGTGCTGTGGACCAGGTTACACACACAGAGGGCAAAGTTTAAATAAAAAAGAAAATGGAAGGGCTTGAACTAGAATGAATGCTAGATTCTTTATTTTATTATACATTGATAGGTTTATCTTATACATACCTCCTTATAAAGGCACTACATAAGGTAGTAGGTAAGAGGAAAGGGGATAAACAGAGCAGCAGAGTATAGCAGCAAGTACAGGTGAAAAATGTTTACAACATATACAGATTACATGCTATCTGTTAAGATTATTGCTTAAGTAAGCAAATACAGAATGTTCTCTTATCATCCTGTGGATGGCTGAGTTGGCATTGGTTACCAGTCTCTCATTAAACAGTGCAAGCCATCTGTCCATGACTACAGAGATGAGTGGCTCATCACCAATGATTTTCTTTCTTCGCTGAAAGAATGTTCTGTCATTCTGTCATCCATGAGCTATGTGTCTGGATCACATTTCTGCACCTCTGGAAGCATAGTCTTCCCATTCTCCTCAGATGTAACTGCACTTTATCTTTCAGGTAGACTTGGCAATTAGTGGAAATCAAGAGATTGGTGCACACAGTGAATTAATAAGTTGGTGATTGGGATAACAGGAGTGATCAGAGTTGATCACTGATGTGCGCAGATGTGTGGTTGACTGGATGCCTGCCAATCACTTGAGGAAACTCTAAAATGGTTCTTCTGAGAGGTGCCTGAATGTTGCACATAGCTGATTGTAAACAAATTATTACTTTTATTATATTGAGAGAGAACTGTTTTTTACCATGTGCATTACCTCCTGATATTAGCTTTTCTGAAACACCATATGATACTTTTGAGAGAGTACAATTTTAAAACATTTTCATATACTAAATAGTGAAAGAATTAAACATTCTCTGTAAATGAAAGTCACACATTAATCTCGTGCTATTTGATGTCATGTTTAAATAGCCAAAAAATTAAATGTGTGTGCAATCCTACTTAATATGGTTTGGAAAATTAGTGCAGTTTCTCTCAACCCATAGAACAGGTGGTTATCTCCATAAAATCAACCCTATACGTAGTCCGAATCCAAGGAACTCTTGATACATGCTCCCTTCCCTTCTCTCTAATTGGGTTTGATAAAATGCCAAAAGCAACATGTTGAACCTCTTCAGTAATCATGCCTGTCCAGTTGCTGTCTTCATGTAGCATCCAGTGAAACAGTAAGACACTCAGGCTGTGAAAGCACTAATCGGGTAAGAAGTATACTTTGACTTTACTTTTGTTTTGGTTTGATTTTTCCTTGGGGTCACACCCCCACCCCCAAGAAAAAAAAAGTGTCTGTCCTTCATGCTACATTAAGGGCTCCACAGATGTGAGAGGGTCAGGGTTTGTGTTGCCAACATTCTGGCTGTCAAAGTAAAAACAAAACTCTAAGCCATGCAATGCATGTCCTAAATTATCTTTTTTTTTTAATTAATAAATAATCTTTTCTCCATGAAAAATGTCTGATGTTCAAAGTAACTGTTGTTGATTTTATTTTCTTGTTACATTAAAGCACAATGAAGTGGGAAAATGCCTTGTAACACTAGCCTACCACAAATGCTCAACCACAACTAGCCCCCATGAAAATACCCCTCCATCACAAATATCCTCAATGGCAGTCAAGAGCCGCTCACTTGAACAGAGCCTTAACCACAAATAGACCGAACATTAGCGGGCAGCGTCCCCAGAATACCATGTTCATTCCCTCGTTTGTATGTTTCACCTGTGTTAATTTTCCCACCCTTCCATATATTTAAACCCCGTGTGTCTTTATGATGTTAATTTTGTGCCAAAACGATAGAAGATAATTGGTTTAAAAAGAAATATTACATTAATGAAAGGACAAGTGTGCTTTGAGCATACAGCTAAACTTGAATTGATAAACAAACAAACAAACAAACCCCACTGCTTTCAATCAAAATTTGAAAAACTGCACGACAATGTTATTTCTATTCAAAACTCGTAATGTTACGTACACAAAAAATAATGTTTGTGCCCAAACTCCAACGAATCAAAGAATCTCCTTTGTTCTTACCAAATTGTGACTGTGTTTAACACAAATGGAGATATCTGTTTTTACAAACTAACTCTTCATATATAAGGCTGAATTAATATAAATAATTAAAGAAATGTTAAAACTATAGTAGCTGTACAAATAATGTGTGTATTACACAATAGGACTGTTCAGTGAGGAATCAAAATAAATAATTTCCATTTTTTTGTGCTCTAGTTGAATGTTGGTTAATAACTGTAATAGTGTATACACAACGTGGATTAATTTTTTAGCATAGTCTGAATAAAACATTGTCATCTTACTACATTAAGAATAAAAATATAAATTAAGTAGGTAGTATTAAATGCTTGTGTGCTCCTCTATCTTTTTATGTCAGGAGCACCAGTGTTCCTCATAATAAACTTACTGTAGATCCCTGTAGTAGGTAGTTATTAAGGTTATTGTGCCAGTGCCAGCCAATGCTAAGGTGTGTTTGTGTAAAGAGACTACAGCTGAGTCATCTTAAAAAACATTGTTTTCCTTAAATATTTGTGGTTTGTGCTCTAATTAGATTGGAACGCCACTATCCATGAAACTGCTATTTTATTTTATTTATTTTATTAATGTGCTAGTTGTACTAGGCTATGCAACCACTAGGCTATAGAGGATGAAAACATTCCATATAAAGCCACTTGGACATTTAAATTAAAAAAAAAAAGTCTGTACTAAAAAATACATTAATAAGCGGTATTTCTGTCTGTTAATGCGAGATTTTAGCCAAAATAATTATTTTAGTTTGAAATATTTTGTGAATGTGTAGGAACTGCCATGAGCATGCTACCATGAAAACCTTTACAATATTTTAGCTGATGCTTTTATCTAAAGCTACTTACAATTATGACCAAATACAACTTGAGCAACTTAGGGTTAAGGGCCTTGCTCAGGGGCAACATGGCAATGGTGGGGCTTGAACAGGCAACCTTCTGACTACTAATCAAGTACCTTAATCACCAAGCCACCACTGCCCTGGCTTTAAAATATGGTTTTGTTTACAAACATTTTCAGACTAGTGGGAGAAGGGAATTACAAAGACTCTACTCTTGGGCTGATTGTTTGCAACATATATTATGAAATGGAATATGTGTTTTGAGTTCTACACTGTTGCCATGTTTCTGAGAAAAACAACACATAATAAAGTAACTGAATTATCCAACATGCTTTGAAATATATATTACTTTTAGCTATCCTGTTAAATATATCTTGAAATATATCTTTACATCTTCAAGAAGTTGACATGGAGTCACAAGGCCTAGAAAATGTGGAGGAAGGAGAGGTTGATCCTAGCATTCCTTGCCCTCTACTTTTTAAAATCACAAAAAAGCAGCATTTATTAAGTGCTGTCATGTCAGTACTCTGGTGACCATATTTACAGTGTTTTAATGTCTTTGTAATGGTTCTTCGGATTGTCCTCGTTGACCTTCAACTGTTCCGAGCATAATCATCCTTTCCATTAATCTGGTTCTTCTCAATAAATCCAAAATAAGAACACTTCAGTGTTCTTATATGGGTTTTGAATAAAGAGAGATTATTTTAATTGAGTCATTATGCAAATTGTTATTTAACTGTGTGTTTTCAAAACCTAATCCTGGGATGTCCAGCATATTGAGTATTGATATTGATTAACTTGACCTCTATTCACAAAGCATCTTAAAATAAGATTGATCTTGGATCTGATACCTTTCTTATTTACTGAGAGGAACATATCCTAAATAATCAGATATGTGAACTGGTCTCTAATTTAAGAAAAAAAAAAACTACTTTTCTAAAAAAAAATTGTTTTTATTTTCGGTTTTAGAGTAGGCTGGTACTTCTTATCCAATGGAACTGATGCTAAAAATGTTGGCAACAAAGATGCCTTACATTTATAATCTAAGGATGTGTTTGATACAGTGTTAACCAAGATATATGATAAGCATGCACAGGAACAGTGATAAGTATTCTGAATAGGTTTTAAAGAGTTTCTAGTAAACAAGTGCACCCCACAAGCCTTGCCACACTGGAGATGCTCCAACCCAGTTGTCAACAATTTGCTCCTTGTCAAAATGTATCAGGTCTGCGTGCACGCATATTTTTCTCCAGTGTACAACACATCTATGAGAATCGACTCCTCGCTTAGTGTCTAATATTTCGCATACTTTAAAATTGCGCTGCTGTTACTACATAATGTTATTTGCTTCACCTGGGGGTGGTAGCTAGCTATTAATGTCACAGTTGATCGATGCATTAATGAGTTATGTCTGTGGTAAGACATTTCAGCTAAATGGGAATTCTACAAATAAATATATTAGTGTTTATTTACCAAATGAAAGCTAATTCAAATTGTTAATGTGAAGTTTGCTAACATTATATCGCTGGTTAAGATCCACTAACAAAATTAGTGGTTAATTACCTAAAATTACATTGTTACATAACTAGCCACAATAGTGCTTTGTGACACAATGTGTTATTGATAAATTACATTTTTACTTTATACTAGAAACTAAGCTACTAGATAGCTAAAGTAAAAAAAAAAAAAAAAAAAAGATTAGAAGCAGATAGACTCACTACCATGGCGCCTATCATTTAAGAAACCGTGTCATGATTGGTGGAATGATAGAAACCATCACTAGAAATTTGATTGGCTGGAGTTTTGGCACAACCATTCCAACATTTTACACTGAGCAGATGTAAAATTTCAGAGGGATTTTTGGAACTGAGTATGTATATCTCGCGAGCACAGAAGTTTTTGATGTAGAGAGCATTGTTGAGTAAGTTTTCAAGTTTTGAATGAAACCCAAGCGTTTTGCACGTGCAGAGTGGTTTTTGAACATTTCAAGTTTATTAGCTGTACATTCAGAACACACTTGTCCTTTCAAAGTGTAATATTTCATTTTAAATGATAATTATATCTAAAATATTTAGCACAAAATTAACTCCATATGTATTCTTTCTTCCACTTTCGTTTTGTGTCCTGGCTCTGATTTTGGGAATTTCCCTGGTTAAGCTATTAAACCAAACATGGATTCGCAACATCCATGATAGCCTGCTTTATTACACTTAACAAGTTCAATATAAGTAAGTAAGTAAAGTTTATTTATATAGAACATTTTTCCAGATAAAACTCACAACATGCTTTACAAAGTGAGTTCACAGAAATAACACCACCAATAAAACAGACAGAAGTTAGAAACATTCAAAACTAAAAATACAGTAATAGTACAAGGACATAAAACATAGAATACAGACTCCCCAAAATATATGTCTTGAACTGCTCTTCAAAAGAATCAATAGAAACTGCGAATCTCATAGATACAGGCAAGGCATTCTAAAATTTAGGAGCAATAACCTCAAATTTTAAATCTCCATGAATCGTTAAATGAGTACATGAAACATCTAAAAGACCTGTATTACCAGATTTAAGGGAGCAGTTGAATTATGGCCATGGAGAAGGCCAGACACTTAAGCAGAAGCCTGACCATGTAAAGCTCTAAAGATAATAGTGAGAATCATAAATTTAATCTTAAAAATCCTGCAGATGATCGCAATTCTTACTATTGAGCTATGTGCATGCTCATCTCCTGCTTATGAGTTAACCATTTAGAGGAGACTGCTTGGAGCTGTCCAGCTTCATACTTGAGACGCTTTCTTGGCTTCTACTTGTTTTGTATCCCTCTTGATGAGATAAGCTGCTCATCTTTGCTTAGCAGTCTCCAAGGTGTCAGGTGTCAACAGCTTGATCACCCCTTTCTGCATTACTGATAGTTGGCTGACTTCTTTCTATGTTGCCCTTATCTTTGCCTCCAGCCTCCTTCTCCATGGAGGATACTACTCCTTGATGATGGCCATGGTTGTCTTCCAACAGCCTTTCAGGTACTTCACTTGGTCTTGGTAGACTGCTATGGCTTGGTAAGCTGTCCATTTTAGCTATGAGCTTCAATCTAAGCTCTGATGTTGCATGGACTCACTGGGTCTTGGTTCAAAATGACTTACGTTGCAGAGAGTGCTGAGTGCTGCAGAGATTGGGTATCCATCCAATAGGTTCTGCCATCTATGCACAGGGTTTTTGGAACTCATTTAAAGTGATAACTGGGCTATTTTCCTACCTCCCATACCAAGGACATTCTTCCTGGATGCCTAATTTGACCAGATGTCCAACTCTAGGAAGATTCAACTTTGTGCCAAGCTTCTTCCTTTTCAGATGCATTGAGGCCAATAAATTATATATATATATATATATATATATATATATATATATATATATATATATATATGTATGCATTTTTAATGCCACAGTAAAGTGCATCTGAAATTTAAAGTGTCTCAAATGCTGTTAACTTTAAAGTTTTTCCTCAAATCAGTTAAGGCCCTAGAGTATATGTATCCATTATTACTATAAGAAGTTGTTAAAATGTAGCAAGTTCATTTTCTTGACTCACCCTCCTTTTGGTCTTCACACTGCCTTAGCAGGTCTGGACTTAAGGTGATCTCAAACAGAACTCTATGGGGATTGCATACATAGCATCTGTATGAATTTTGTTCAGATTTATCAACAAAACCCCCAAAATATTCAAATAATATTCTTCTAGGTTAATCATCTGAAAGCACACCTTAAAATGTAACCAATTACAAATCAAATAATTTTTTAATGAAATGTCTCGACTCAAGAACAATGAAGGTTCTGGAACATCTCAGAAAATACAATTATTTTGTTACAATAAACATTTTAAAACAGTTAAGAGTTATGAATAGGGTTCAACAATTCACACTTGCTACTGGGATCAAGTGTATCTAATTGTATTTAATCTGTTTTAGATTTGTAATTTATAACAACTTACAAAAGTGTAGGATTTCTGACATCAAATGTCAATACACTTTATGTAATAGACTCATTGAAATCAATCATCTGAACATCTACATGGTATTTTGTTTTCCTGTCCAGGCCCCAGATTCCTTACAACAGAAAGATGAAAATGCAAAACCCTGCGAGATGCAGCCCACCACCCATAGGAGGATGACTGGGTGTTTCATACTTTTGCATTGCAGAATAAAGAGGCTTAGTGATGTCAGTGAAGGACCAACAGCATGGGTGGATCTTCAGCAAGTCCTACAGCATCCTATAACTGCAGCACTGAATTAATCAAACCTATTTGGTCTTGAAAAAAGCAAATTCATCAATTCGCAAAATCAAATAGCAATGAAAACATTTCATTAACTATAATGTCCAGATCAACTGACAACTTTGGTTGGCCCTTATATAGGTATATAAGTTGTTAACAGAATTTTCTCCTGGTTATTGATACAAAGAAATATTTTGGGAGACATGCATTCATTATTTTAAAGAGACCCCTTTTGATATTTTGGTGTGGCATTTTCTTTTACTGCATACCTTTAACCAGTTATATTTGTTGGAGTGTGTTTTTCTTCAATGTGCAATGTGCTTTTCATTCCTTTTTGTTTTGAATGTCACCTTTAGCAATAAAAGGTTAAATAAATATGTATGTCATAAATATTGTTAAACAACATGATGTAAAGCTCCATTTACAAATACTTGCCTCTGTGAGGTGAAGGGCCTAATCTTTCCTTTTGGTCACTCTGTATGTCCATGCTAACCTCAGGGGCATCAAAAAATGTCCCATGAGGGCCAGCACTGTGATCTTTTATTCAGAGCCCCCAGGAATATCAAAATAAATCCCTTTGCTTCAAATTTTGAATTTTCATGAGTATGTGCTCATGTCCCTATAACCCTTACTGCCAGTTTTGATGGGTCTAGTGTGTACTCTGGCATGGGTTCCAAGAACAGAGCTGGTTAGAGTTGAATCTGTAAGTTATGTAAAGTCACATATATTATTCAAGTGCGTTG